>NC_053022.1:544098704-544251665 GCF_003073215.2 Triticum urartu
TGGGGGGGGGGGGGGGGGGGGGGGGGGGGGGGGGGGGGGAGTTTCCCCACCTGAATATATTACTCAAAGTGGCCAGAATGCCAGAGTGGTGATCCAGTTTATAAGGAAAACCGGATCGAAAACCTTAACAAATTAACCCCGTTTATAAGGGAAACCGGGCCGAAAACCGTACAAGGCACGGCCTAGCTGGCAGACATAAGACCATCATCATGAGAGACACAAGTAGATGTGGGGTGTCGTCGAGAGATCACAATACCAGGACTTTGCAAACAGCCGAACGCATCGGCGGGCATACCGGCCCCATGGCACAACTTAGGAGCATCCACAATCAACGAGTGTCATCCCAGACACGAACCTTGACTGGGGCTCCACCACAGAAAAATGGAATGAATAGCAGTTTGAGAGGCATCTTGCGCCATCCTTGAGCAAAGATGAGTCGAGACAACACCAAGAGCACCAAGCTCACCGCAACACAACGGTAACCATGAGAGGGTCTTGAGAAACCATTACCAACTGAGCCGCACGAGAACACCACCACCGTAGACGAAGAGCTCCAATCAACCGAGACCATCCATGATGCCTCAAAGCTACTGGTGCAGCCGAAAGGCAACGAGCGACCGAGTCCACACACAGACGAAGAGTCACACGCAGCCGAGTCTACATCACAACAGCGACACCGCCGGCGAAGCCGAAGGGCATCAAGGAGCCGAGTCTACACCCGGATCGCTTCTCCGAGCACACCAGCGCAAGCCGGCCGCACCACCACCACCGTCCAACCCGCAGTGAGCAGCCACCACACAATCCACCAAGCTGATGCCTTCAGGAAGGAGTGCGACGCGAAAAGCGCCGCCATCGGCTGTTCCGGACGGACCAGGAACATGGGCTTCCCCAGGAGCCTCGAAGGGGAAGTCATCATGACAACGATGCCTCCAAGGAGGTAAACGGCACGCGCGGGCATCACCATCGCCGACTCCGGCAGGAGCAGTGGCTTTCGCCCAAGTGAGTAGACCACCTCCGAGGAGCACCGGTAGACTACGAATCGCTGCTCCCTGCACCACCACAGAGCAAGAGTCATTGCAGCCCGCCGCCGCACGTGACCAAATTCGGTCCACCGCAGTCAACCGCACCTCGCGGAGACCACCGGCAGCCAACCACCAGAACGAGGCGACAGATCCATCAATGGCCTTCCAGACGCACAGCCACCGGACGCAACGCAAGCCACCGTGCTCTACCAAGCACCATGCCGACAGGAACGGAGGACCGCTGCCCGAAGGCAAGAACCATCGTGGTTCCGAGCCGCGGCCAAGCAACAAAAACACCAGCGCGCCCCATGCACGCCAGCACAGCCGCCGGAGACCGGATCTGCATCACTCGCAGCTGGGGCGCTCTTCGGCCGCGCCCCTCGACGCCCTTGGTCGCAAGCCGCCACCACCAACAGCAGCAGCACCGCTGCACCTCCATGCGCCGGAACCGGCCACCGGCGCACCGGCCGAGCTCCACGCCACCCCTGCACGCACATGCTGTAGGCCCTGCACGGCCCAGATCAGGCCCGTAGCACCGTCGCGCGCACCCCGCGCTGATGCGCGCAACAATGGTTCTATTATTTTTCCAGTGCAAAACACAACAGGTTTACTTGGTGCTGCTCCACATACTGAACAAAAGACACAGTGGATTGTATATTTTGATGCAAATATATCAGGGACTTCAAGATATAATCTTCAGCATGTGTTGCAAGTTGGTTCTTTTTGCTTTGAGGTTCCACCGATTGAACCGAAGAAGGACCTGGTGACACCCAACTTCCGGACTCCTCCAGGATGAACAAGGCTTTTCTCGTTTGGTGATCCAGACGGTTAACAGAAGTCCAAAGCGTGCAAACGTCCTTCCCTTTTATTTTAAAACTAGACCATGATGGCGCGCGTTGCTGCGCCCTTTCATTTGTAAGTTTAGATGATATGATTTTCTATAAGTATACCGAGGTAAAAAAGATAGAAGTATTTGTAACTTAGGAATTTCAGGAATTTCAATGATAGAGATTGCAGTTTAAATGTATCATTTCTGCAGAAAATGTCAAAAATTTGTAGCATACGGACAGCAAGATTTAATATACTCCTACTGTAACAAAATATAAGATGTTTTTTTGACAATATGGCAGTGTAAAAAAGTATTATATTAAATTACGGAGGGAGTGTATTATAAGATTTTTCGCCATGCACATCCATTATTTAATCTCAAGATGATATAATGGCTCAGTCTCACGAAGGTGCTCATAGGGATAGGGTTTGCGTGTGTTTTCATTGGGATGAGTGTATATGCGTATATATGAGCGCCATCTATATAGTGTTCTGATAAAAACATATACAAGAAGTCAACTAAAAGCGGTTTGTTATTTGCAAGTCCATCATGCTCTCTTAAACAATAGACTACAGAAATTTAGCAGTTAACAAAATATTCATCCAATCAAAGCTTTTTAGAATCATAGTAATCAACCATAATTTTATTGTGAGGTCACATTTATGAGCTATCTTCCATGCAAATTAAGAAATTAACACAGGGAAGTCCTATTATGAGCCCGAGCTGAGATGGTCTCGTTATCCTTCCCGTCCAAGCGCTTCCAGATTCGCATTGCACCAGGTATACGGCAGTGTATTCGAAATAATATATGCATGGCGTGGCCCACCTACCGACCAGCATTAATGTGACGTCTCCGCTACCCGTTTGCCGGCTTGGACGCTTCTTAACGATACAGGCTGTTACCCTACCGTTCTGAACCAACGGACGCCGTCTTCATCGGCCCATTTACTCCCACCTGTTCTTGCCTGTACACATTGGCAAACTCTGGAAGTGTCAAGTGCGGTGTACACAAATAATTCCTCTGCACCCAAATCCAAATTCAGTAACTCCCAGTTCTGCAGCATGAAAAACAGTTTCACTTCACAATTGTTTTCCATGCAGACATCGCAAAAGCAGACCAAAATGCGGCAGCACAAACAATCTTCAGTAATCCACAGACCGACCTGTGCACCTCATCACCTCTCAGATTGCCCACACACAGAGATCATGAAAACAAACCACATAGCATTCCCTTGGAGAGTACATGCATAGGAGCTCAACGGTGCAACAACAGCAGATCAATACAACACCAAAACAATACATGTGAAATGGATCATCGTCAGTTACGACTCTAAAAACTGTATCTCGAATTACATAATGAACAGTTCAGATCCGCACTCACAACTTTCCCTTCTCTGCAGTCCAAATCACATTCAGCTACCTCTGCATGTACATTCTGATGTGTCAATACGAGAATGGATTCCTATACATTTGATCCTTATGATAATGGGCCAGGTGTGCTGGCAGTAGGCTTCCTTTGTCCACCTCTTCACTATATGTTTGACTGGAATCTGATTCACACGGATAAAATCGATGGCTTACATTTCAGGAATAGGACAGTTCATTGATAAAACTGAACAAAGTTTCAAACCATACGGGGACACATTTTCATGGTACTCACCAAGCATCCGCAGACGATATCCTGCATGCAACACGTCCTCTCTACACTCAATCTGCTCTTCCAATACCTTATGCCAAAATCTTTCTCCCATGAATATATGTTGTCAAAATTGTACGCCTCTCCGAGGGAGTCGAAACTTGTATCTACTGTGGTACAATCACATTCTCTGTAGGGTTCTATGCAAAACCCCTCATGGCTTTTAGGCAGTCACGCGCGACAGGCACAGTGTCCTGCAAGGCTGTGCTGCACCTATGATTGTTCAGAAACAAAAGGCAGTCACGTGCGACGGGCATGGTGTCTTTACCCTGCAAGCCAACTGTGTTTTTTTTGGGGAAGCAATAGCTTATATTACTTGACCAACAACAGCAAGTTCATGCTGTATACAATTGTTCAGAGATGCCGGGACCTAGTAGAACCGCGCACACTCCGGCAAGGAGCTAGAAGCATGTTTGGCAGTTAAATGTGCAGCTAAATTTAACTCAGGCCTTACAAAGCTGAACTGGAAAATAAATAAAAAAACCACTGAGCTCTTGGATTTCAAGGAGAATAGGTAGAACAGAAGCACGATTCTTCTTGTGGCTTTTCCATATCTCAAT
The DNA here is from genome assembly GCF_003073215.2 of Triticum urartu. Lineage (NCBI taxonomy): Eukaryota > Viridiplantae > Streptophyta > Magnoliopsida > Poales > Poaceae > Triticum > Triticum urartu. The sequence goes on from NC_053022.1 coordinate 544,102,812, forward strand.
CAAACCCTCACAATCTGTTTTCAGGTGAACATTTGTTTAATAATCTCTAATGGGTTTAAACTTTTTACTGTCGACTATACTAAAAAAATCATCATTTGACAGAATAAAAACATGACTCAACCGAATAGCATTTTCATAATGTACATGAACAATACTTACTGGAACATTCGAGACTTTCATGGGGATATAAAGCTACTTTTGGTCATCCATCAAGCGGAGCCGAAAGAGAACAGAGATGGCTTCAAAAGTTCAAATCCTTGACAGAAGGTGCTCCAAGATTCTTCCTGAACTTGTTGTGGCTATCATTGGGACGCCTGTCCACCTTTAGTAAATAAAAAATATGCATATATATGCAGAGTAAGAAGATGGATTTTGTTCATCGATCTTACCTATAAAGCAATCATCAACATACAAAACAAAGGCAAATATAGCATGATTTTTTCTAATCACAGGGAGCAATCAGCCTACCAACACAGGCACATATCTATGAATTTTCAAAATGCATACACCAAACATACTACAAACACCAGTACATAATTTAGTAATTTCCTTACTGCAGAGATCAACCAGCCTGAAAACATAGGCTCTCGTATAGTAAAAATTATCTAAATACAGGGAGCAAACAGTCTGCAATCACCAGTACATAAATCAGAAATCTTTTCACTACAGAGAGTAATTAGCCTGCATCCGTACTTTCAGAGACTACAGGCGCCTGAATTTTGTGAATGCAGAGAACAAATCAGTGTGCAAACACAGGCACATACAGCAGGAAATTTATTAATGCAGACAGCAACCCGCACTTGCTCTAACTGCATGATATATTCAGTCATTTCTACTTCCATTTTCTAAGTCACAGAATATCGGATGGAAGGCAAAGTTTCTACTTCACCAACCTTTTGTTCCACCCCGGTGCTTGGGGATTCATCTTCCCCGTCGACAGCTCCGACCTTGGTGGCGAGCTCTCCCTTCTGTTCGCCGCCGCTTCCTTTGCCAAGAAGATTTGTGCTTCGCCACTGTCCACCGCCGTTGCACTGCCTCCCGCTCCGCCTGCAATGCCACTTGCAGATCCTCCACGGCAGAGACATTGACAACCACAGGAACCGGCTCCCCTACCTCCTCAAGCAGACTAAATCTGAATCTTGCAACAAATCCATCTCTGGATCAGCTAACAAGAGGGCTACAAAATGGAGGCAGCATCCCTGGAAAAAGCAAAGATCCACGCACCTGCTAATTAGTTGCACCAGAAACTCCATGGCGGCTCGCCGGCGACGCCAGTTGCCTCCGTCCCCGGGTCTTTAGCTTCCAAATGACACACGCCGTAGCCGAGAAGAATCTCGGTCCTGCCCTCAATTCGTTTTTGCTGCCATCACTACACGGAAAGCCAATTTCCTGGTCCACGGATCAGACGGGGACGCGGGCTCTGATCCACATGGCTCACCACGCGAGACCGACGGCCGTCCGCACTATCCTCAGATCCGTCAAACCTACCCCGCAGTAATGGCCCACCACCCAGCGCTGCCGCATACGTATTTCGCTACAGCGCTTGATTTTCTCGCGAACCGCCTGCACGCGTATAGAACTCTGGCACAGATCCACGAGCGCTAACTGACGACGTAGATAACGAGCTCATTTGAGCTCGAGCGCAATTAGCTCCGCGTCCGGAGGGGGAAGTCCTATTATGAGGGGAATTTCTTGGGTAGCCATACTTTTGATTCTTATAATGCTATGTTAGATTTATTTGGCTCACCACCTCTTTTGGTTAATGGAACTATGTTAACTTTGGAGCATGTTATGCAAAGACTTGAAATTATTGAAAATAAAGTTGCTACCATTGAATTAATTGAAAATCTAGACAAAAATATCAACAATCAAATTACCCAATATTGATCTAGGGTAGGAATGACTTTGAAAAATATTAAGGAAAAGGAACCCATAGTTAATGAGAAAATAAATCTAGATTCCACTAGAATCGATAAACTTGAGGGTATCATTACAAACTTGGGAACCGCTTTTTCTTCCATAAAGAATACTTCAAGTCCTCCTACTAAAATTGCCAAGCTTATTTATGTTCCTAAAAATAAGGGTGAATCATCTAGTAAGGAAACTGCGGATCTTAAATCTATAAGTATTCATCCCAATCTTTTTGCTATCATTAAGGAACCAATTTCTACAAACAAATTTCTCGATCTTGTGCCTAAGAGTTTGATAATCACTATAAAGAAAGAAATTCCTAAGGGAGATAGATGTCTCATTGAATAATTTCCTACCAAAGATGGCAATACCAGATCTATTCTTGTCTTGTTATGCCTAGCTAGGGGCGTTAACGGATTAGCGCTTGTTGGGAGGCAACCCAATTTTATTTTTTGTCCTCCTTGCTTTTTTACTCCTGTTTAGTAATAAATAATTTATTTAGCCTATGTTTTGGTTGTGTTTTTGTGTTTTTAATTTAGTGTTTGTTCCAAGTAGAACCCGTTGGGAAGACTTGGGGAAAGTCTTGTTGAACTTGCTGTAAAAACAGAACTTTAGCGCGTTCACGAGAAGTGCTGTAATTTTTATTTGAAGTGCTATTTAGTTAATTCTTTTTGAATATGATTATAGATAAATTCCTCACGTCCAGAAATTTATTTTAGAATTTTTGGGGTTCCAGATCTTGCGCTAGCTACAGATTACTACAGACTGTTCTGTTTTTGACAGATTCTGTTTTTCGTGTGTTGTTTGCTTATTTTGATGAATCTATGGCTAGTAAAATAGTTTATAATCCATAGAGAAGTTGGAATACAGTAGGTTTAACACCAATATAAATAAAGAATGATTTCATTACAGTACCTTGAAGTGGTCTTTTGTTTTCTTTCGCTTAAGGAGCTCACGAGATTTTCTACTTTAAGTTTTGTGTTGTGAAGTTTTCAAGTTTTGGGTAAAGATTTGATGGATTATGGAACAAGAAGTGGGAAGAGCCTAAGCTTGGGGATGCCCATGGCACCCCCAATATAATTAAAGGACACCTAAAAGCCAAAGCTTGGGGATCCCCCGGAAGGCATCCCCTCTTTCGTCTACTTCTATCGGTAACTTTACTTGGAGCTATATTTTTATTCACCACATGATATGTGTTTTGCTTGGAGCGTCTTTTATGATTTGAGTCTTTTCTTGTTAGTCTACCACAATCATCCTTGCTGTACACACCTTTTGAGAGAGCCATACATGATTTGGAATTTGATAGAATACTCTATGTGCTTCACTTATATCTTTTGAGCTTTATAGTTTTGCTCTAGTGCTTCACTTATATCTTTTAGAGCACGGTGGTGGATTTGTTTTATAGAAACTATTGATCTCTCATGCTTCACTTAGATTATTTTGAGACTCTTAATAGCATGGTAATTTTGCTTAAAATCCTAATATTCTTGGTATGCAAGATTAATAATTAAACTTTCTCATGAGTGTGTTGAATACTAAGTGAAGTTTGATGCTTGATGATTGTTTTGAGATATGGAGGTAATAATATCAAAGTCATGCTAGTTGAGTAGTTTTGAAATTGAGAAATACTTGTGTTCAAGTTTGCAAGTCCCGTAGCATGCACGTATGGTAAACGTTATGCAACAAATTTGAAACATGACGTGTTATTTGGTTGTCTTCCTTATGAGTGGCGGTCGGGGACGAGCGATGGTCTTTTCCTACTAATCTATCCCCCTAGGAGCATGCGCGTAGTGCCGAGGTTTTTGATGAATTGTAGATTTTTTCAATAAGTATGTGAGTTCTTTATGACTAACGTTGAGTCCATGGATTATACGCACTCTCACCCTTCCATCTCTGCTGAATTCTATGTGGACCCTGAGTCCGTATGATTATATTTGTAAGAGATAATTATTGTATATATGTAGCCAGTAGTGTCGGATAGATATACGAGAACTTGTTGTTCGACCAATCTCTCGGAGAAGGAGAGGTGGTCGATATCACTTCTCTCTGTATGCATATATGTTCATGACGATCTTCTGTTTCCTTTGTTTGGTTACTAGCTAGCTAGCGTGTCTAGTCCTCTCTATACGTATGTATAGTACGTAGCGTCGACCAAGCACGGACATAAGAGAGGACACTTCTCTCTATTAATTATAGCTAGCTAACACAATATATGAAACACCTAAATTAACCCCCCAAAACCCCCAAACCCCCCCCTTTTCAAAAAAAACAAAAACCCCAGCCACAGAAATGCTGACGCGTGGATGCCTATTGGTCCCGGTTGGTGCCACCAACCGGGACCAAAGGGTCTCCTGCCTGGGCTCCGCGCACAGGCCACGTGGAGGCCCATTTGTCCCAGTTCTGGATTGAACCGGGACTAAAGGGACAGGGCATTAGTACCGACCCTTTAGTCCCGGTTCCAGAACCGGGACAAAAGGCCCTTACGAACCGGGACAACAGGCCCTTTTTCTACCAGTGTAGCCTCTTCGGTACCGTGCATTGCCCTTTCTCACATTGAGAGTTGGCGCAAACTTCGCCAGTGCATCCAAACCCCGTGATATTATACGCTCTTTCACACATAAACCTCCTTATATCTTCCTCAAAACAGCCACCATACCTACCTATTATGGCATTTCCATAGCCATTCCGAGATATATTGCCATGCAACTTTCCATCATTCCGTTCATCATGACACATTCATTATTGTCATATTGCTTAGCATGATCATGTAGTTGACATAGTATTTGTGGCAAAGCCACCGTTCATAATTCTTTCATACATGTCACTCATGCATCATTGCATATCCCGATACACCGCCGGAGGCATTCATATAGAGTCATCTTTTGTTCTAGTATCGAGTTGTAATCATTGAGTTGTAAATAAATAGAAGTGGGATGATCATCATTTTCTAGAGCATTGTCCCAAGTGAGGAATTATAAAAAAAGAGAAACGCCATAAAAAAAGAGAAGGCCCAAAAAATTGAGAGAAAAAGAGAGAAGGGACAATGTTACTATCCTTTACCACACTTGTGCTTCAAAGTAGCACCTTAATCTTCATGTTAGAGAGTCTCTTGTTTCGTCACTTTCATATACTAGTGTGAATTTTTCATTATAGAACTTGGCTTGTATATTCCAACAATGGGCCTCCTCAAGTGCCCTAGGTCTTCGTGAGCAAGCAAGTTGGATGCACACCCACTAGTTTCTTTTGTTGAGCTTTCATACATTTATAGCTCTAGTGCATCCGTTGCATGGCAATCCCTACTCCTTGCATTAACATCCATCGGTGGGCATCTCCATAGCCCATTGATTAGCCTCGTTGATGTGAGACTTTATCCTTTTTGTCTTCTCCACATAACCCCCATCATTATACTCTATTCCACCCATAGTGCTATGTCCATGGCTCGCGCTCATATATTGCGTGAAAGCTTATAGGTTTGAGATTACTAAAGTATGAAACAATTGCTTGGCTTGTCATCGGGGCTATGCATGATGAGAGCATTCTTGTGTGACGAAAATGAAACTTGACTAAACCATATGATTTTGTAGGGATGAACTTTCTTTGGTCATGTTATTTTGAGAAGACATAATTGCTTAGTTAGTATGCTTGAAGTATTATTATTTTTATGTCAATATGAACTTTTGTCTTGAATCTTTCGGATCTGAATATTCGTACCACAATTAAGAAGAATTACATTAAAATTATGCCAAGTAGCACTCCGCATCCAAAATTCTGTTTTTTATCATTTACCTACTCGAGGACGAGCAGGAATTAAGCTTGGGGATGCTTGATACGTCTCCAACGTATCTATAATTTTTGATTGCTCCATGCTATATTATCTATTGTTTTGGACATTATTGGGCTTTATTATCCACTTTTATATTATTTTTGGGACTAACCTATTTACCGGAGGCCCAGCCCAGAATTGCTGTTTTTTTTGCCTATTTTAGGGTTTCGAAGGAAAGGAATATCAAACGGAGTCCAAACGGAATGAAACCTTCGGGAACGTGATTTTATCAACGAACAAGACCCGGGGAGACTTGGACCCTACGTCAAGGCACAAGAGAGGAGGCCACGAGGTAGGGGGCGCGCCTGCCTACCCCAGGCGAGCCCTCCACCCTCATGGGCCCCCTGTTGCTCCACCGACATACTCCTTCCTCCTATATATATATCCACGTACCCCCAAACGATCAGAGACGGAGCCAAAACCCTAATTCCACTGCCGTAACTTTATGTATCCACGAGATCCCATCTTGGGGCCTGTTCCGGAGCTCCGCCGGAGGGGGCATCGATCTCGGAGGGCTTCTACATCAACACCATAGCCCCTCCGATGAAGTGTGAGTAGTTTACCTTAGACCTACGGGTCCATAGTTAGTAGCTAGATGGCTTCTTCTCTCTTTTTGGATCTCAATACAATGTTCCCCCTCTCTTGTGGAGATCTATTCGATGTAATCTTCTTTTTGCGGTGTGTTTGTTGAGACCGATGAATTGTGGGTTTATGATCAAGTCTATCTATGAACAATATTTGAATCTTCTCTGAATTCTTTTATGTATAATTGGTTATCTTTGCAAGTCTCTTCAAATTATCAGTTTGGTTTGGCCTACTAGATTGATCTTTCTTGCAATGGGAGAAGTGCTTAGCTTTGGGTTCAATCTTGCGGTGTCCTTTCCTAGTGACATAGGGGCAGCAAGGCATGTATTGTATTGTTGCCATCGAGGATAACAAGATGGGGTTTTCATCATATTGCATGAGTTTATCCCTCTACATCATGTCATCTTGCTTAAGGCTTACCCTGTTTTTAACTTAATACTCTAGATGCATGTTGGATAGCGGTCGATGAGTGGAGTAATAGTAGTAGATGCAGGCAGGAGTTGGTCTACTTGTCTCGGACGTGATGCCTATATACGTGATCATGCCTAGATATTCTCATAACTATGCTCAATTCTATCAATTTCTCAACAGTAATTTGTTCACCCACCGTAGAATACTTATGCTCTCGAGAGAAGCCACTAGTGAAACCTATGGCCCCGGGTCTATCTTTATCATATTGATCTCCTACTACTTAGTTATTTACTTTGCCTTTATTTTACTTTGCATCTTTATCACAAAAATACCAAAAATATTATTTACATCATATATATCAGATCTCACTCTCGTAAGTGGCCTTATAGGGATTGACAACCCCTATTTGCGTTGGTTGCGAGGATTTATTTGTTTTGTGCAGGTACGAGGGACTCGCGTGTAGCCTCCTACTGGATTGATACCTTGGTTCTCAAAAACTGAGGGAAATACTTACGCTACTTTGCTGCATCATCCCTTCCTCTTCGGGGAAAACCAACGCAGTGCTCAAGAGGTAGCAGAGCTCGTCGTAAATGGTTACGTCGATGCAAGCTTTGACACTGATCCAGACAATTCTAAATCGCAAACCGGATACGTGTTTACATTGAACGGTGGAGCTGTCAGTTGGTGCAGTTCTAAACAAAGCGTCGTGGCGGGATCTACATGTGAAGCAGAATACATAGCTGCTTCAGAAGCAACAAATGAAGGAGTCTGGATGAAGGAGTTCATATCCGATCTAGGTGTCATACCTAGTGCATCGGAACCAATGAAATTTTTGTGACAATACTGGTGCAATTGCCTTGGCAAAGGAATCCAGATTTCATAAGAGAACCAAGCACATCAAGAGACGCTTCAATTCCATCCAGAATCAAGTCCAGGTGGGAGACATAGAGATTTGCAAGATACATATGGATCTGAATGTTGCAGACCCGTTGACTAAGCCTCTTCCACGAGCAAAACATGATCAACACAAAGACTCCATGGGTGTTAGAATCATTACTATGTAATCTAGATTATTGACTGTAGTGCAAGTGGGAGACTGAAGGAAATATGACCTAGAGGCAATAATAAAGTTATTATTTATTTCCTCATATCATGATAAATGTTTATTATTCATGCTATAATTGTATTAACCGGAAACATAATACATGTGTGAATACATAGACAAACATTGTGTCACTAGTATGCCTCTACTTGACTAGCTCGTTAATCAAAGATGGTTGAGTTTCCTAGCCATAGACATGAGTTGTCATTTGATTAACGGGATCACATCATTAGGAGAATGATGTGATTGACTTGACCCATTCCGTTAGCTTAGCACTTGATCGTTTAAGTTTACTGCTATTGCTTTCTTCATGACTTATACATGTTCCTATGACTATGAGATTATGCAACTCCCGATTATCGGAGGAACACTTTGTGTGCTATCAAACGTCACAACGTAACTGGGTGATTATAAAGGTGCTCTACAGGTGTCTCCGATGGTACTTGTTGAGTTGGCATAGATCGAGATTAGAATTTGTCACTCGATTGTTGGAGAGGTGTCTCTGGGCCCTCTCGGTAATGCACATCACTATAAGCCTTGCAAGCAATGTGACTAATGAGCTAGTTGCAGGATGATGCATTACGGAACGAGTAAAGAGACTTGCCGGTAACAAGATTGAGCTAGGTATTGAGATACCAACGATCGAATCTCGGGCAAGTAACATACCGATGACAAAGGGAACAACGTGTGTTGTTATGCGGTTTGACTGATAAAGATCTTAGTAGAATATATAGGAGCCAATATGAACATCCAGGTTCCGCTATTGGTTATTGACCGAAGACGTGTCCCGGTCATGTCTACATAGTTCTCGAACCCGTAGGGTCCGCATGCTTAAAGTTCTGTGACGATCGGTAATATGAGTTTATATGTTTTGATGTACCGAAGGTAGTTCGGAGTCCCGAATGTGATCAAGGACATGACGAGGAGTCTCGAAATGGTCGAGACATAAAGATTGATATATTGGAAGGTTATATTCGGAAACCGGAAGGGTTCCGGGGGTTACCGGATAAATACCGGAGTAACGGGAGTTACCGGAACCCCCCCCCCCCCCCGGGGGGGGGGGCTTAATGGGCCTACATGGGCCTTAGTGGAAATAGAGGGAAGCAAGTGGAGTGTGGGGCACGCCCCCCAAGGCCCAAACCGAATTGGTTTAGGGCAAGGGGGGCCGCCCCCCTCTTTCCTTCTCCTCCTCTCCCTTTCCTTCCCCCTCTCCAATCCTACTAGGAAAGGAGGAGTCCTACTCCCGGTGGGAGTAGGACTCCCCCCTTGGCTCTCTCTCCTTGGCCGGCCGCCTCTCCCCCTTGCTCCTTTATATACGGGGCCAGGGGGCACCTCTAGATACACAAGTTGATCATTGATCTCTCCCAGCCGTGTGCGGTGCCCCCCTCCACCATAATCCACCTCGGTCATACTGTAGCGGTGCTTAGGCGAAGCCTTGCGACGGTAGCTTCATCAACATTGTCACCACGCCATCGTGCTGACGAAACTCTCCCTCGAGCTCTACTGGATCGTGAGTTCGCGGGACGTCACCGAGCTGAACGTGTGCTGAACGTGGAGGTGTCGTACGTTCGGTACTGAGGATCGGTCGATCGTGAAGACGTACGACTACATCAACCGCGTTTTCATAACTCTTCTACGAGGGTACGTGGACGACTCTCCCCTCTCGTTGCTATGCATCACCATAATCTTGCGTGTGCGTAGGAATATTTTTGAAATTACTACGTTCCCCAACAGTTTTCTCATTGTCACCACAGATGGAGGTTTGTGAGGGGCTAAGAAAGTGAGGGGTATCTCTATGGCACACAATCCTCAACCCCGACACAATACCCCAGCATTTTTTCCTTGCATATATTGCATCGCATCCGCCTCTTCCTTATCAATTGTTAACTAATTTGAGCTCGCCGCCGTGAAATTGCAATTCTTACGTGCCATGCAGGACATGAATGTTGAGATGTACAGATTACTGGTCTACTCTACATCATATTAAGTGATTAATTTTTATATTAAGGCCAATATATACTATTGTCCTCAAATGATTGCAAAATGGTAGTTATATATTAGTGACTTTAGGTCCTTCTTGGTTCTCAAGATTTAAAATGCATAAATAGGTAAAACACGGGATTGGGAAGCCATGCTTATTAGAACGGGTTTGTTAGTTTCATCACAAGAAAAATAAAGAATTATTTTCAAGAGGTTGAGTGGATAGTAAATTTCCTATTAAATGTAGTGCAATGGATTCTTAGGGGAAGAATTCGAACACCCCAAAAATCCTATAATTTTTCTAATCAAAGAGACCCTAGTGTGTGCATTATTGTGTCTATTGAAACCTACTAGTAGGCCTTGACACTTAGTTGCTATGTACCTTCAATTTCTTGTAAGGTACCACCCGCAAATAAGTACTTGGAAGGAATGTCAAAGTATAACTCGACAATTTTCAATAAAGAACCGCCTTGCAAGCACCCATCCAAATGATATTGCAGAGACCTTCTCCAACCTCCAAGGGTATCAAGTGAAGTTTAAATCAACAAAGTGTGCCTTGGGAGTTCATGGAGGAATTTTACATCCTTGATGTGAAAGAGGGTTCAAAGTAAATCCAACGAAAGTCAATGACATATTGGACATGTAGCTGCAAAGATCCTTCAAGAATGGTGCAATGCCTCACCAGAACAATGGCTCCACTCTAAAGCTAGCTTTTGAAGAACTCAAAACATACGTAAGCACTAGCAGACTAAGCGTCCTTCATGCCCGACCCTTTGCCCGGAAACCCCCTAATCTGCTCATAGGGTGGTGCGAAGCTACCAAACATGCACACCCTCCATGTGCTCGCTTTAGGCAGCCCAAGTGCGGCACAAAGCGCATGTATTCTTATTTCCGTTTGTTTCTTTTTTATTTTTTTATTTTTAATGAAATTCATACAAATGTTAACATTTAAAAAGAAGCCCAAAAATCTAAAAGAAAATTCTAAAATTTAAAACATTCAAGGATCTTATTTTTTTAAATATGTTCAATATTTAGAAATGTTCCAGATAAAAATAAATAAATAATGACTCCCAAATATCAAAAGATGTTCACAAATTTTGTCCACAAGATTTTAAAATGTACACGAATTTTAAAATAAAAAAGAAAGGGGCCTGCTACGCGTCGTCCGGGTGATGTTTAGAAAACACCCGCCGCCTCGGTAGCCGTAGGATCCCGAGCTCGACAACCGTCTGATCTTCTTTCCGTGCGCGTGCATCAATCTTTGCAACAAGGCATGTGTTGCACTCGGCGCTTTGTAACACGAACCATGTTGCGCTCTCGCTGAACCATTTTTCTTTGAAACAAAGCCTATGTTTCAGAAACAAGACCTCTGTTGCAGAAAAAATAAATACTTCGTTGTTGGCCCCTTTCCAACAAACGTAGTGTTGCGCTCGCTCCCTCTGCAACAAGAAGCTTGTTGCAGAAACAAACAAAAAACCTTGCAATCAGTGGTCATTATAGAAAAGTTTTGTAACAGAGATCTTGTTGTAATTCTTTTTTCAACAGAGGTCTTGTTGCAGAACTTTTTTTACAAATTTTCGCAACATAGCACTTGTTGCAGAAATATTTTGCAACATAGATCTTGTTGCAGAAAAGCACCCGAGGAGAGAATGCCATGGAAGCTTGTTTTTGGAGAGAAAGAAAGGGGTAAGGAGAGAGAGGAGGGAAGGAAAAAGGGGCCGGCGGTGGAGCGCCATGGGAGCTCGGCCAGAGGCTATAGGCTGCGTCCTCCGGCGGCGCTATATGGGAGTTGCGAGGGAGGGAGTGAAGGGAGAGAGGTATGTGGCGCTTGCTCCCGAGAGAGATTTCTTGGAGATGAAGGCCTGGGGGGATAAGGTTGAGCAACGAAGATATGTGGACACGCGTCAAGCAGCCCAAGCGGTTGACGTACAGGCTGTAATCAGCCGGGTGAAGAGAAGCTTTTCTCAAAAAGAAAAAGCAGAACGTAACCCAGCAAAAAGAAACACAAGGAAAAAACCACAAATGGGGGGGGGGGGGGGGGGCACAATTCAATAATCCTACACATACGAAAGCTGGTACGAAGAGTTACTTAACCTGCCTAACAAACTCTCTCGCCCCACTGATTTTCACCAGTGTGGGCCCCTCCCACCCTGCGAGTGCTCACCCTCGTCGCGTTACGCAGGGAATAACGTTTGCGCTTCCCAACCCTCATGCCACTCCTTGGGCCATATGCCTACAATTTGCTCGTGTTTCTGCCTTGCCAAGACTGGCAATTTGTCTTGTTGGCAAAGATATTGGGGCGCGTCTATGTGTCACTTCATATGAGACAGTAGACCACGTCGCTTAAGGGAACCGGCAGTAGGCCGGCTCACTAACCACGAGTCCGGCCATGCTGAAGTCGCATGTGTGTTTTTTAAATTTTATTTTAAATAAAAAAAATACTTATATTATAAAAATGTTAATTTTTTAAAAAAATATTCATTGCACATTAAAAAAATGTAAATGCACTTTAAGAAACTATTCGCTCAACTTTCATAAAAATGTTTATACCATTCAAAAAATGTATGTGAGATTTCAAAAAACAATTCATGATTTGAATGTTTTTCAAAATGTCATACAATGTAAAAAATGTTCGTTTAATTCTAAAAGAAAAGTCATACCATTAAAGAAATGCATGCAACATTTAGAAAAATGTTCATGCATTTCAAACAAAATGTTTTTGATTTTTCTTTAAAAAATTATCCAATGTAAAAAAATCGACGCGTATTTCAAAAATGTTTAACACATACTGAATTTTCAGAAAATATTATTTGAAACAATGTTAACCACGTATCTAAATTTTTTAAGGTATATATAAATATTTCAGAAGTATACAAAAAATATACAGTTTGTATGAAAAACGTAGACATCAAAGAGTATATTTTAAAATTGTTAAGCATGTATAAAAATGTATTTCCGATGTATACGAAAAATATACAATGCATGCGAAAAATGTAGACATGTGTCGAAAAAAAGAAGAGAAACCAAAGAAATCTGGTGAAAACCAAATAAAGAAAGAAGAAGCGGAGAAACAAAGAAAACGGAGGAAAAATGAAAAGGAAAAGGAAACAAAAGGAAGAGAACCGATGGAAAACAAAGTGAAACAAAAAAATGCAAGGAAACCAAAGAAAACGTGCAAAACAGTGGAACCGAAAAATTGGTGCTGCAGTAAAGGGCTGGCCCAGTAGAGCACCCGCCATAGGCGAGATGGAATTCTGCCTCGCAATGGGTGATATAGAGGCTAATTGGTTTGATGCCAAAATTTGGCATTGCCAATACTTGATAAGCCAACAATTGGCAATATTAAAAGTTGCCAAAAATTGGTAACCAACCAAGCACTAGCCAATATTTGGCATTTGCTAAATATTGGCATGCCAATTTTTGGCATCAAACCAATCATGCTCATAGAGGCTAATTGGTTTGATGCCAAAATTTGCCATTGCCAATACTTGATAAGCCAACAATTGGCAATATTAAAAGTTGCCAAAAATTGGCAACTCCTTGTGAGGTTGGCAGGTAAAATTGGTAACCAACCAAGCACTAGCCAATATTTGGCATTTGCTAAAAGTTAGCATGCCAATTTTTGGCATCAAACCAATCATGCTCACATAGCTCTGGCGAAGATATTGAAGTGTCGTCACAACTTTTGTTGACTGGTTTGCTAGTACAGTTCATGTTTTAGTATATCTATTCTCAGTTCAAAGATTCTGAGCTTTTTGAACAATTAGATTTGTCTGAAATTTGTGGATTTAAGATTTGATTATAAAAATACTAGTAAGGTACACGTGCATTGCACACATGAAATTTGGCAACCAAATTATGAATAAGTACCACATTATAGCATGTAAGCTTTGAGTCATATATGCATGATGTTGATATTCGTTTAATTATTATAGTTCATCTCATTCAAAATCAATTAGTTTTTATATAAAAGCTAATCTATTTTAAGATTCATGAAATTGTGCGTTGTAAAGCATAAAGTAAAATAATAATAATGACGATTCATCTAGAAAAAAATTGGGCAATTATGATACAGAAGATTCTTGAACAAAGGAGAAGTGCTTGTGTTTTGAGGTTTGTGCATTCTGCTTAAATTCAACCATGGAGTCTTCTAGATTGTACATGTGGCAAAATCTGGTAGAATGTATATGATATCCAACTGCCAGTAGTGCTCGGATTTGCCATCTCTGCACCGTCGGATTGGCTTTATTCGACAACCATCCTTCAAAGTTATTCGCATACTATATAGGGGTATAGATATGTAACTACAGGAATCGAGAGCGCAGTTAGTGTGACACTTCCATTCTCAGTCTTTTTCTGGAATACACAATCTTAGTCTTCACTTAGTAAACGTTTCTCTCCCTATTTTTAATCTCAAACAACACCACGTATAAACTTGAAACATAGTAGATCAACAACAAGTGTCGTGTGAACTAAAACCAAGACACTTATTTTAAAACGGAGGAAGTACTATAATGTGTAGATTTTGTTTCTGTATTGGTTGTTGCGCCATAAATACTAAAAATGATGATAAAGCTTACTCAAAACCCACCATTTTTAGATATTTATATTACCCTAAAAATTCATGATATAAATGTAAACATTTTAGATATTTATATTGCAATAACTTATCTTTTTTTTGGGGGGGGGGGGAGGTCATCATGGCTAGCTTTTATTAGACTCAAACAATAGTTACATCGTTCACCAGTTGGCTAACTAAGAACTCAGGAGGTTCGTTATTCCAGCTGTCATCACATTTATTACAAAAACTAAACTTTGCTAGCTCATGAGCAACAGAATTTGCTTCACGAAAACAATGAGAGAAGATGACATTTCCTATCGACGTAGACAAATCTATGCACTCGGCGAAGACCGTTGCAGCTGCATCCCACCATTGATCTTGTCCTCGACAACAATTGATGACGTTCAACGAGTCCGACTCCGCTTCTACTCCGTTGAAACCCAATGAGTTCGCCAGAAATAATCCATCTCGCAATGCCATTGCTTCAATAGTCACAACATCTGCTGCCAATGGTATAAATTTACAAAACCCTGCAATGAAATTTCCTCTATCATCTCGTAGCACACCTGCAACAGAGCCTGCCCCCTCATCCGCATGGAATGAAGCATCAACATTATGTTTTATGAACCTTGGCTCCGGTCTCTTCCACCTATGCTCCACCAGTGTCCTTTTCTGCATCACAGAATTTGTATAGTTTTTCACTATTGCCAGAATAGAGATGTGCCACCTGAAGTTAGGAGGAACAAAATCATGATGAGTGTGTCGTCGACGCAGCCACGAGAGATACCAGCATCCGGTTGCAATCACCTCCTTTTCCTTCAAGTTTGGCATCATTAGCAAAGGTTGGTCTGACTCCAGCAATAGAAATTCCAGAATTGCCGACCCCGATCTGTCTACTTGTACAGCAAAGTCAATACGCCCTGATAGACCCAGCCTGACCCATAGGCTCTTTGCTAAGTCGCATTGGAACAGCACATGATGCAAATCTTTAGCGCCCCTGTGACACACTGGGCATGCACCATCGACAGGTATATGTCTATTAGCGAGAATGGATTTCAACGGGATGATTCCTCTCAATGCCCGCCAACAGAAGATTTGAATTTACCGTGGCACTTGAAGCTCCCATAGCTTCTTCCAAATCGCTGCTTGCATGTTACTAGTTGACAATGAATTTGTAAGATATTGACCTCTATACTTATGCGACCATTGTTCATGATATGCACTCTTAACCGTGAATCTCCCGTGCTTTGTCAGATGCCATGCAATGAAATCATCAAAGGCTTGGAAATGGAGTGATATTTGCAGAATTCTAGTTGCGTCCACATGATAAAAAATATCCTGTATCAATTGTTCATCCCACTGTGAGGTAACTGGATCAATTAGCTCTACCACCCTTGAGATTAAGATATGTCCTCGAGGAGTTATTACTCTCCTGTCCGGGCTGGAGGGAATCCATGGATCATTCCATATGCTCACATTCTCTCCCGACCCGATTCGCCAAATATGCCCTCTTTTAAATGTAGTCAAGCCTGCTACCAGGCTCTGCCATGTAAATGAAGACCCAACTTTTGGCCCAGCATGCAACAAATCTGTATTGGGGTAATATTCCGCCTTCAGAATACGAGCATAGATTGACTCCGGATTTATAATCAATCTCCAACACTGTTTTGCAAGCAGCACCAAGTTGAAAGAGTGTAGGTCACGAAAATGTAAACCACCATCACACTTTGGTATACAAAGCTTCCACCACGACAACCAATTTTACAGTAATCTGGAATCACATCATATACGTCACTACTACTAATTTACTATGCCCCGTCGTCATCGTGGACTCCAAACTATCAAAACCTAAACTACCAGCACCCTAAACCTATATAGAGCTACACAGGTCCGCACACAAATGATCCGAAACCCCGACCCCTCATCGCCGGCCATCAAGAGGTCATCAACGGAGGGAAGCCACCGAAAAAGGACGGCACGGTACCCTTGCAGCGGCTAGATGGCCCTTTTTCTTCTACGAAAAGAAAGAAAACCCTCGGGGAATAAGTCGCGTTCGCGTGATCAATAGCCAACCAGTACAGGATGCTGGTGTAATTGAATCGCACTCCGCGGCTGGTGTGCCGGTTCAGTTCTGGAAGCGCCCATATGAATTTTCTTCAAGATAAATTTTGATGCGGTGTTTCACGAGCAACAAGGTGATCAATGGAGCTTATGGTTTTGTGGTGCGAACTGAAACGGGCAACGCCATTGCTGCTGGGGCGGGAAAGCTAAAGTACGTGAAGAATGCGCTTCATGCAGAAGCTTTGGCATGTCTAGCAGCAATTGAAGGTTCTTCAGACATTGGTGTGCATCAGGTGTTAGTGGAATCTGATTCCCAAACACTTGTCCATGCACTTAAGAAAGGGGATGCAGATTTTTCAGCTATTGGTGTCCTGATCAGGGAGGCTATAGCGAGAGTTTATGCATAATGGCCTTCGACAGTCATGATTTTATGCACTGTAAACTAAACGCACTTGTAACACTGTCGCTCACGCTTTAGCGAGACATGGGTATGGTGGAGCTGAATCCTCACTTGTTTGGGGGGAGGATATGCCAGTTTTTGTATTAGACTTGGTAGCCAGCGATATTGCTGAGCCCAGTGGTAAAAAAATTGTTTAATAGTGAAAAAAAGTAGACGATGCTTACAATATACTCCCTCTGTACGTACCATGCACGCGCACACCAACACACGGTACACGGTGCTCTGCCCGTCTTTGGCATCTCAGTCCGACGAGCTAGCCGGGCCAGACATTGAACGGCAGCGAGACGTCCTTGACGACGGCGGCGAGGCCGAGGGAGATGCTGGCGCCAAAGGACAGCAGCTTGGACCGCCCCACCTGCTGGCCGAACGCCACGCAGACGTCGACGCCGACCTTCCCACAACCGTACGCGGCGCCCGTCGACGAGTAGAGCAGCGCCTGCGCCAGCACGTCGACGACGACCAGCACGACCCCGGGGACCTGGCTGCCCCTGTCGTCACCGTCGTCGTCGCCGGCGCCGCTGAGCTGCAGGTAGACGGCCGCGGCCTCCAGCACCGCCGCGGCCACGTTGGCCCACACCAGGTACACGAAGGCGCCGTAGTCCCGGTAGTTGACGGCCGTGGGCGTCGCGCCGGCGACGGTGCAGTTGTCGGCCGTGGCCATCATGACCGCGGACGCGAGCGCCAGGATGAGCGCGGAGAGGCGGAGCAGCAGGCTCACCGCCTTGGAGCCGTTGGGCTCGTCCCTCTCCCACCACCCAGACATGTTCGATGGATCGATTTTTGCTGCTGCCTAGCTACGATGCTGTCTACAATAGCTTGGTGAAACTATTTATGCATGCTATCCTTCCACACGGACACGTCACGCTCTGTTGACGTGCGCGTCCACGTCGGCATTGACCTGGGTCTTCGCTAAACTTCGCAGTATGCTCTGTTGACGTGCAATGTGCATGTCCCTGTTGGCATCCACCATTTGCTTCCATTTCTTTTTTGCTTGCTTTCACGTCGGCCACTTGTTTATCTTTCGGACGGACGGACGCGCGTGCATGGGACTGGAGACAAATCTGCAAGAGCAAACAAAAAGGAAGAGATCGGACAGTTCGAAGAAACTGCGTCGGGCTGGTCAGATAGCACGCCTGAGACAAGTCAAGCTGCAGGTCGGTCCTTCTTTTTGCACTCTACTGCGTGTCGGTCTCGGTCTGATCACCGTTCATGGATTTTTTGTGAAGAAACTCTGTTTTGGCTGGCAGAAGTTGAGAGAAATAGTGTTTTTGGGCCCTATAAAAAAATATTTCGTCATTTGCCCCCGTATTTGTTAGTTTCGTCACAAGAAAAATAAAGAGACCCTAGTGTGTGTGCATTATTGTGTCTACTGAAA
Source organism: Triticum urartu (assembly GCF_003073215.2). Lineage (NCBI taxonomy): Eukaryota > Viridiplantae > Streptophyta > Magnoliopsida > Poales > Poaceae > Triticum > Triticum urartu. The sequence continues at coordinate 544,121,081 of NC_053022.1, forward strand.
CCTACTAGTAGGCCTTGGCACTTGGTTGGTATGTAGAGATTACCTTCAACTTCTTGTAAGCTACCACCCTCAAAGAAGTACTTGGAAGGAATGTCGAAGTATAACTTAACAATTGTCAATAAAGAGCCGCCTTGCAAGCAACCATCCAAATGATATTGCAGAGGCCTTCTCCAACCTCCAAGGTTATCAAGTGAAGTTTAAACCAATGAAGTTTCCTAAGTAAGAATGAATTAGCGGGATTGGTATTACCCTTTAAGAAGAAAGAAATGAAAAAAATAAAAAATTATGACAAAATTTGCACATAATTTACACAAAAATTATGATTGTTTACAATATGCAAGAATAAGGATATAATAGAGAAATTCTTTAAAAAATTAAGTTCTCTAAAGAAGGAATGAATTCCTGGCATTGGTATTACCGATAAAGAAGAAAGAGAAATAAACAAAATAAAAATATTGAAGTTTTCTAAGAAAGAATAAATTATTGGCACTAGTATTACCCTTCAACAAGAAACAAAATAGTAATAAAATTAAACATTATTTACTTAGAATTTGTGTTTTTTATAATATGCAAAAATAAGTATATAATAGTGGACTTTTTTGCAAAGACAAATTTCCTAAGAAGTAATGAATTTGTGGCATTGCTACTATCCTTAAGGCTAAAAGAAAATGAAATAAAAAATAAATAATTTAATAAATAAGTTTTCTAAGGAAGAATGAATTGGTTACATTGGTATTACCGTTTAAGAAGAAAGGAAAATGAAAAACTAAAACAAATAATGACAAAATTTGCATACAGTTTACAATGAAATTGCATCTTTTTTACATTATCCAAGAATAAGCATGTAATAGTGGAATTTTTGCAAAAAGAAGTTTTTCCAATATGAAATAAATTGGTGTCATTGGTATTAATGGTAAAGGAGAGACAAAATGGAAAAAAACTAAATCAAATAATGAATTATTTTGAACTAAATTCACTATTCTTTATATAATATGCAAGAATAAGCATATCATAGTGTATTTTTTGCAAAAAAAAGTTACCTAAGAAGGAATGAATTAGTGACATTGGTATAACCTTTAAAGAAGAAAGAAAATGGAATAAAAGCTCAAACAAAATCAAAATAATAAAGTTTTCTAAGCAAAAATGAACAAGTCGCATAAAAGCCTCAAATAAATAATGACACGATTTGCACAGAATTTATAGAAAATTTGTGTTTTTGAATGATGTGCAAGAGTAAACATGTAATTGTGGAATTTTCGCAAAAAAGGTCCAAGTTGAAATGAATTAGTGTCATTATTATTACCCTCAAAGAAGAAAGGTAATTAAAAATTTAAACAAATAATGATAAATTTCTACACAATTTGTACAGAAATTGTGTCTTTTATAATATGCAAGGATAAACATATAATAGTGAATTTTTTGCAAAAGCATAAAGTTCCTGAGAAGAAATGAATTAGTGGCATTAGTATTACCCTTTAAGAAACCCAAAATAATGAAGTTTTCTAAGAAAAAATAAGTTGGTTGCATTGGTATTACCCTTTATAAAAAGAAAGAAAATGAAACAAACAAAGATAAATAATGGTAAATTTGCAAACCATTTACATAGAAATACCTCTTTTATAATATTCAAGAATAAGCATGTATTATTAGAATTTTCCAAAAAAATCATTTAAGATTGGCATTGGTATTGCACTTGTTAATAATAGAAAGGAAATGAAACAAAAGCTAAAACGGAATAAAAAAGGAAGTTCTCTGAGAAAGAATTAACTAGTCGCATCGGTGCTCACCTAACATCTCGAAGATAATTTGCACACTAAGTAAAAATAATTTACATGTATACATTCATCTTATACTCCATGTTCAAATAACAAAACACCAATGTTGGAGATTAATAGTCTCTCAACACATCAAAAATAAGTTGCATCTTATATCGATGTTGTCATCTCCCCCAACACGCACATGCGCGCACCCACACACATGAGTGCGTGCACACAAAAAGTCACACACACACACACACACACACACACGCACGCACGCACGCACGCACGCACGCACGCACGCACGCACACGCACACACACACGAAATACTAAAAAAGAAAAAAGAAAGAAAAAAAAGAAGATACATAGAAAACACGTTCAGACTTTCTATGTTGACACGATAGAGAAATCTCTACCTATATACTCCTACATACTAATAAACCAGCTATTGCTTCAAGTTGTACGTCGCCGGCCTTTTTGCAAAAACGACCCTGTTGTTTTGTATATTCAACCCGCAGTCCTCCTAATAAGTCAAATCGGAACAGTTACGGGCGAGAGAAAAGAAAAAAACACATCCGCCCGCACGACCGAGCCTCCCAATCCCATCTCCCCACTCCAGCGCTCCGCCACCTCCCACCCCGCCTCGCCGCACGCCGCCGGCCCGACCCGGTCGCCACACACAGCCGCCCCCCGTCGCCGCCCTCCGCCGGACCGGCCCCCTCCGCCGCGCTCCGCCACCGCCTACCGTCGTCGTTCTCCTCCACCACCTACCCTGTCGGCGCGCCTACCCCCACCCAAGCGCCCCCACACCCGCGGCCTTCCACCACCAGCGACCCAACGACGGCCTTCCACCGCCGGCAACTCTCGACGCTGCGGTGATGGATCCCCCGTCCCTGCTACCATGGCGCCGTCAGGACTCCTCCCCGCTGCTTCCACATCGACAATGGTTTCCTCAACCCCACCGGCTTCACCACCAGCCACTCCTTCCCGGCGCACTCGGCCCGCCGTCGGACCCATCCGCTTGGCTCCCGCGGCGAGAGATCTGATCGACGGAGAGACCAAGGGGGAGTGTTGGCGCAGAGGTCAGGCGTCACAGGCAAACAAGTCGCTCGCTAGAGGTGGTCTATGGTGTCGACACTCCGATGGACAGAGCCGACGTGTGCGCTGGACAGAGTCGTCATACACACATCTAATCCCACTGATGAACCTGGCTGTGGGTTAGCTTCTGTCGGGAAGGTGACAAAGGAGAGATAAAAGAAGCTTGTGGGGGGCGGCCTGATGGACAGGAAACGAGACGGTGACGCTGGCCTGAAGATGAAGAAGGGACGAGAGCATGGCCACGGTGCAAATTCCTCTATATCTTTCCATGGCTGTTTTAGAGCATGGCCATGGTGCAACATCAGCTGTCTCCCTGGTCGAAGCAGATGCTTGGGGTGAGGCCAACTTATGAATTGACCGAGACGTCTTTACCTTGCATTGCAATGTCTTAATCTTGCATCTTTTGTCAAGCTTGCATTAGAGTAAATTCATACTATGATGGGGGGATTATGAATCAGTTGACACCCACGAATTAATGTGATACATCTATGGGCCTGGCGCCAGAATTTAGCACTGGAATTTATCGTTCCTTGATGGCATCTGCAACTCACCACAACTGTGTTAAGCAGTACCTGAGGTGCCCGGATTTTACTTGCCTGCTATAAGAAGGAAGGGTTCTCGACCGGAATCTCCATCGGGTTGCCTCTTTGGACCATAATCTCCATCAAATCCCGACGAAAATTCCGTGAAACGTACAATGTCGCCGTCGATTTCGCCGGAGGAACAAAACATCTGTCGAGCCGTCCAATGTCGCCCTCGACGGCTACAACAGATGTATGTATCCCCTTGAAAGCAGCAAGCAGCAGTCTTCTGTTATGTGTGTTCTGTGTGTTCTCTGTATAGATGTGTAGTAGTAATCAAGCAGCAAATTGAACAAAATCGCAGCAGCAGGCTGCTGCTCTCCTCCCTGATCTCCCTCTATATGAAGTAGCATTATAGCACAACATCGTAATTAGCAACGGCAGAGAAACCTCTGAAAAATAGTTGGGATAATTAAAAAGATTCTAATGCGTTTATCTTGGCATATCAGAACACCTCCCTGATCTCCCTCTATATGAAGTAGCAGTATAGCACAACATCATAATTAGCAACGGCAGAGCAACCTCTGAAAAATAGTTGGGATAATTAAAAAGATTCTAATGCATTTATTTTGGCATATCAGAACATTTAGTATGTATATCTGACTTCAGCACCAGGCACCATGGTTACGCATCTTGGTTTGATACTGATCAAGTAGTATCATGTTGATCCCCTGTTTTAGTTATTGTTTCTGTCCCCTGTCTCTCTGTCTACTATTCTGCTCTTTCTTAGCAGCATGTTGATTCTAAGATTCCAACAGTATTTAGAAAGTAGCAAATTTATTTTTATGCGAGAATTTTATTCTTAAGTTTCTAGCAGTCTTCACAGTTAGTTTTCTCTGATTTTGTGTGCTTTACGGGCAGTAAGCATCCTTGGGTGTTCTTTACGTGCTTTGTCTCTAGGGGCCTCCTGATGGACTCCTATAATACCACCAGGCCACAACTGCCAAGCAGTGCGTTTTACTGTAACCCATATAGCTGTCATAGGTAGTTGTATTGTTGATCCAGCAACATGCTTCTCTGTTTCTGCATGCCAAGGCAGCTTGCTGCTGTTAATTTTGTCAGTTTATTTGAATTGATCTGAGATAAGTCACTTGCTAAAAAGTAATTGGTCATGGTGCCACCTTCATTTGATGAGGTACATTCAGATTCGTTTTTTTATTACTTTATGGATCCTTCTCTTCTCATTACAGTGCTGGACAATTTGATGAGAAATTATCTTCTCTTTGAGGTCCAGGTTCAGAGTTCACTGCTATGAAAGAAGAAGGCATAGATTTGCCTCGTGGAATTGCCAGTAGAATCGCAGTGAGAACGAGTAAAAATCTACGACAAGCAATACATTATTTTGAAGCTACATGGAAAGCAAAGTAAGCACATGGATCCCTCCTTTCATATTCTGATGGTATGTCGCCATAAGTAGGGTCCATTTTGGAAGCCACGATGTGCCAGCAACCCAGCATAGAACTGGTCAACGTACTGTGCGAATGCTGCTGCTATGTGAAAATTGTTGTTGCGCTACCAAAAGAAATCGTTCCACACCATGATTTGATTCTCCTTTGTTTTTAAGTGTTTGCAAGTTCCAAGTGCATGATATTATATTAATCATGAGAGCAATTTTAAATTGCCTGCGATTTGGCCGCAATCGCTCGCGATTTTCATGCAGTACAAAATCACAGGAGATTGCGGTAGATCGCGCTGACTTAGGCTACAATTTCACTTAAAATTTGGCTGCCGTTAAATCCTTTCTCCTGCGATTTTAAATTTTCAACTGATCTGTAGAGGTGCATGTTTCATCCTTGTTATCATTCTTGCTTACTGAGTGCTTGTTCATTCGTTTTTTAATTATATTGATGCTATTTTGCTTGTGTCAAAAGAATTAATATAATTTTTGTTTACCATATTGATAAACAACTCCCTTAACAAGCACTACTATACTATGCTACCCACTGTGTTGTTTACTTGTTTGGCTATTCAGTACGCGTGAGATTCGTTTTTGGACTTCAGAACAAGCACTACTAGGGAAAAGCCTAGCAGCAGCGCGGGTTTTAGGCCTATCAGCAGCGCGGGCACCCGTGCTACCAATAAGGCGCTACAGCTAATAGTTAGTAGTAGCGTGGGTTAAACCCGCGCTACTGCTATTACATACACGCGCTACTACTAATGAAATAGCAGTAGCGTGTGTTAACAACCAACGCTACTAGTATCATTTATACTAGTAGCGCTCAGTTTCCTCCCCACGCCACTACTAACTTATTAGAAATTAAAAAAATAAACCAGTACACATTATTACACCAGCATTAGAACACATCCAGTAAGAGCATACATAATTGACATGGGTCCTATTTCATGGTTAACTGGACACCGAAGCCAATAAATGAGCCAAAACCCCATCATTATGCATTGGTACTCACGATTGACCACTTCAAAGAACATGCAAGTATGTATGTCATTAACAATTGCAAACATAAGTTTCTTTGTATCTACTATCACACAGTTCCTCATTCTACCCGTTCTCACTCCAATAATAAGAAAAATGAAAAGGAAAAATAGAGATAATCTGCCGCAATTGCACTTCGGTGTCATGGATCCCGTCTGCCGCTTCAACATCTCATTATCCTGCAGCAATGGAAATTTTCCCAAAATTACCTTTTGCAACAACATAAAATTGCATTGAGATTTTAGAATTAAACATAGGCATATCTCATAGTTTAAAACAAAGGCACTCAACGGAAAAGTGCATAAATTGAGAGAAAACCTTTGGCTAGAATAGCAACACAGCACAGGAGCTACGTTCGGTGGCGGAGCTCACTAATCGGTGGAGAAGGTCGAACTACCAAGTACGTAGCAGCACAACACAGGATCACCTATGTTAATGCTGCCCACACAGTTGATTTAACTCTTACTAGTTCTTACTTGTTCTTACTAAATTTACCAAGTAATAACTATAATAATAAACGTGTCCAGACCTCTTTTTTGGACTTAGGACTCCACATACTGCAGCCTATATGCTGTAAGCAGTTTGCGTCACTACTAAAACAGAACTGAGGTAGAGAGTTTGGTGATGATCATATTAAGTTTAACCAACATTTCACAATTCACATTAGCAAAGATTAAACAAAATCATATGACAGCCCTATCAATTCCTGCTTAACACTTGGAACAAAAAGCATCAAGATAGAACTCAGGAATCAGTAAGTCAGTAAGTTTACCATCGATCATATTCGAAACATATCATACGCATCTTACATATTACAATGAAAATCTGCATTATGCAGATCAACGGCTTAGGTGGATAACGATCTAGGACAGAATATGATTGAGCACTAGGAGCAAACACGCTGTAATTTTGAAGAACAGAGCAGTGTTCAAGTCCCCAACAGACCACAATCCCAGACAGGAATAGCGTTGTTCTTTCTTCAAATTACCATACACGGGGAAACAATGACAAGACTGGTTTGTTTTAAAAAAAAGGAAGAGGATGATTAAGTGGTTTTACTTCAGATCAACAACATGTCAAACAAATCACTCTACCAAGGGTACAACTATGAGGTAGGTTGCACCAAACTCTCATCGGAGAGAGGAATAAAAAACGAGAGAGAGAGAGAGAGGGAGAGAGAGAGAGAGAGGACCTTCTATTGTGTGGGCAGTAGCAGGGTCGGAGCAGCCACTCGCCTCGTCGTCCTCCTATCACAGCAGCAGATTTCTGCTTGACAAGCAGATAGGAGCACAAAACGCACGCATCAGGTGGCGTCAAGCACATGGCTGCATGTATAACAAAAGGAAAGGCAACTCTCTTCATTTTTCAGTTTCTAAACTAAATACAAAATGATTGTGAAATCTTAGGCATAACCAAAGGAAAGCAGATTCGCAAAATCACTTGAACTTGCTTATACTACACATACAAAGTCCATTTTTTTACTGTTAATATTGATGTTATAACATGTTCAGTTACAAAGATGCAAACTGCACTAGAGTGATTTCAAATCTTGCCACCAGCATGAGTCAAGTTGAGTTGCTAACTAACGAAAGACAAGCACAATGCATATACAAGGTAAATTTTGTAAATACAGGTGGCCAACGTAATTTATTCAGTTTGAAACTTGAGGTGTTGCAAAGTATTGTGCTTCATTTGTTCAAGAATACAGGTAAGTTGGATTGCAAGACCTCTCCTCTTCTCCTCTCTGAAAAAATAATTACTTGCTGTGGTGCAGCAAGCAATCGGAGGAAGGAGACGGACAGAGGGTAAGGGGGAGAAGAGAAATGCTTACCTTTCCCCACTTTGGAGGAGAACCATTGAATATGTATGAGCATTCAGGGGCGACCAGTTTGGTGAACGCAGCCCCTATCACCACACCAGCTCCAAGTGCAACTGATGCCCAGCGGGTTGTTGGGCTACCTGTATAAAATAACACAAGTCACAAACATGCATTAGACCATAGATTTAGTGACAGTTACTTCACAAGTGTAAATTTGAGTTCTTCTCAAAGTGTTTCTTTCGGCATATGCCAACTCTGAATAATTAACAAGTAAATAAGATTATAAAATTTGAGAACATTCAAGAAAAATGCATGAATAATTGCTAGGCAAACTAATAATTATGGATTATCGAGTGGAAAACAGACAATTCACATAGCCAAATAACTTTTTTAATAGTTCCCTTACCAACATCAGATACACAGTAACAAGTTGCATTGCTTACTTTATAGAACTTGTGAAATCAAACTCATTCTGGATACAAATAAAAGGACTCCAAGTTATTCAACAGAATAGGATACAGGGAAACAGTTTGAGATTAGCTGATAACAAGCATCACATAGACATCAATGGCCAAGCCCCTAAAGTTCGAGAATGAAACTGACTTAGGACTCCACATACTGAAGCCTGTATGGTGTAAGCAGTTTGCCTAGCAATTATATGCATTTTTCTTGAATACCACAATCCCAATCAGACAAAGCGTTGTTCTTTCTCTAAAAATATACCAGACACGAGGAAATGATGGTAAGACTGAATTATTTTCAGAACCATGATTCACTATAACCATTCTGAGAGCATGACTAACACCAGGAAAGCATTGTTCACACCAATAAAATCACAAACAAAAGTTTCCCTGGCTAACAGTCAAAGCCATCACATAGCCTAGCCCAATTCAAGCACGTCCTGCTATTCATACACTGGCTGACGAATCAATTGAAATGAGACTCTGGCCTCTGCAGAATACAAACATACATGAAATAAAACGTAAGCGATTTTTTGCTTACAATCATCGGAATCTCAGAGCACTCGACGCAAATTTGGGGCTCCAATCGCGCAGGAAACAATCAATCTACAGCACCCTAAAGCAGGGCATGCGCATTAGTAACGTTTCCAAATGTTTTTGCCTGGAGGAGCGCGCCCTACCTATGCAGCTAGGGAATCCCTCATCAGATTAGGCCAATCGAGATGGAACACGAGCATTATTTTCGCGCAACCCTAGATCATGAGATACCCACGGAGGCGCGGCGAACAGATCTCGTGATGCAGCGAGGGGAATGGAGAGGTGAGGCGGAGGGGGTTGGGGGCTTACGGAAGAGGATGAGGCCTCCGAAGGCGCCGGCGAGGGAGGAGTAGGCGACGCGGCAGATGGAGAGGTCGAGGCAGGCGTCCCACTTGGCGTCGAGGTCGTACCGCGGCGGGATCCCGGACCTGGTGGGCGGGGACGGCTTCGTTGCCGGCACCGGGGCCGGGGCGGGGGCGGGCAGCGGCGCGAGACGAGGAGCGGCGGGCGCGCGGCCGCCGGCGTGACGCACACGGCGGGGGGCATGGGGCGGACGGACGGAGGAGAGGAGGTGGAAGGGAGGCCGGCGGCAAGTGGGTTGGGACAGGAGAGGAGGTTGGGGATCTGGATCGGGCTGCGTTTTTTTTTTGAGACAGACAGGGGGTGGGTGGTGTGGGACGGTTGGTGGGGTGGGAGGTGGTGGTGGGGTGGGAGTGTGGATCGGACCGGGGTGGACACGCTTAGTAGTAGCGTGGGGGTCTTACCTGCGCTATTACTACTTACTTAGTAGTAGCGCCCGTTTTATACCCCTCGCTACTACTATGGCCTATCCCGGGGGCATTGTTGGAGACCATTTAGTAGCAGCGCGGGTTTATACCCCTCGCTACTACTATCAACTTAGTAGTAGCGCGGTTTTTATACCCCTCGCTACTACTAATTAGTAGTAGCGCCCATTTTTAAACCGCGCTACTGATAAACTTCTGTGTATAAGGTTTTCCCTAGTAGTGAAGAGTAAAATTTATTGATTTAACCTCTACGCAGGTTGTATCTCGTTCGTGAGAAGATCAGAAATTGATTGAGCATGATGTGTCACCTTATTTCATTGTGTGTAAGCTCTACTCTACCTAATGGTTACCTGGTCTATGTGATCTCAAGAGCCCAGCCAAGATCATGCTTACATAGTCTATGTGATTTTTCAAGTGTGGCAGCAAATGAGCCTTCCATTTGTGATTTTTCAAGTTTGGGCAGAGTTATGAACCCTTTGCCAGAGGTCTCATCCCTAGATTGATGTAGGATCAAGATGATGGCATCAGGGTTCCCATGACCATGTTCACCACATTTGAGCTCCTCAAGCACGCCCCAAGCCCTCGTAAGCTTCTCATATCTTTGGTCCCTTTAGCTGTTGCAAATTTGCCTTCAGTTTACAATGCCAGAAGAACACTAACCCTGTCTACCATCAAGTCATTATTGTTATGGACACAAGAAAGTATTCGTATTTTCATAGGTAGTATCTGAGCATTATTGTCTTGTGACACTGGCCAAGCATAAACTGACATAGCGACATCTTTCAGCAATTTCCCATATAGTTCAAGTAGTGTGTTTGAACATTGTATTTTTTTTTAAAGGAACCGAGTCACACACAAAAGGGCCAGATTTTCTGGCACATAGTCCACGATTTGTACAAATAACCACCTGTAATTCTTAATTTAGTTGCTATTGCAAAAGACGGTTGCTTTCGAACCTTCCATCTCAAGAAACTAGAATTAGTACGAATGTGCTTTTCCCTGACTCCCACATCAGGCTGTTGCTCTAATGTTTCTTCCAGGTTGAGAATGGCAAGAAGACGCTTATTCTCCATTGTACAAAGACTAGCATAGTTTTGAACTATGTGCTGTCAGATCTTTTTCACCTGAAGCATGATCATCTGTGAAGTACGCCAAGAATTACGACAACATCAGGCCATTTGAGAGTGGGGGTTAAACTTCCCTGGAGTTCTTCTCCCTTAAATCTTATTGCAGCCTCTTTATTCACATCTCCTATGTGTAGTTGGTGACAACGAGGAATTGTTATCCACTTGAGAAAATAAAGGTTAAATCGATGATGCTCTCAAAAGTAAAATGACTTTCTGACCTGGACAGCGACTTTGTGAGCACCAATATAGAACTTATAAACCTTTCTCCATGTTTGTTATCATGATCTTTTCATTTTCCTTTTGTATATTAAACTTGAGAATATTATTCTGCTTTACTTCAACCATTACTTTTTTATGTGTTTGCAGTATGACTGTCTGGTTCTCACTCAAAGTAGAGGCCCAACAAACTTTTTGGAGTCGAAAACTACAAATCCATCTATTCCTAGAATGGAGCTGGTTGGAGTTGAGCCTACAATTGAGCGGGTAGTTCGTTGGCACCGACATCCAGCTGAAAGTTTAGAGGAGGGTTAGTAAAGCAAATTTGTTCATGAGGAAATGTACCAGTAAAACATTGAGTCAGAGTGCAAGTCAAATGCTCTTAACAAAAAAAAATTGTCGCTTTTCTTTAATTACAATTCTTATTATTTTTAGTTGGTATTGATATACAAAAGAAAATCCTGTGGCTTTTTTTGCCCTCTCATTGACCATTGTATTTTCGAGTCATATCAGTCTATGTAAAAGAATTCAGTACCTTAATGTTTTGTATATTTGGAAATGTTTAAAGGCGTGGTGTTTCATATAATTGTACGCTATGCTGCCTATGCCTTTCCCGGTAGCCTTAGTATGGTCATCTTTTTCTCTTTCATATCATTCATCTTAAATTAAGAAAATATGAACCATTGCATTGTGCTCCAGTTTATCATTATTATTTGATTTATTTATAGGCAATAGTTCTTCTAGAAAAAAATCATGTAACAAGATAAAATAGAATATTCTCTGTTGCAGTTGGGAACATGTCACATGACTACTACTCCCTCCGTTCGGAATTACTTGTCTCAGATATAGATGTATAGTTCCGAACGGAGGGAGTAGCTGCCATTATTTGCAAATTCTTTTAGTTGACAATGTTGATGTGTATCTTTGACATCATTCATTTTGAACCACCAAATAACAGAAGTTGTTTGAATGGTAAATTATTTTCCCGGTTTCTAAGCACACGCTTGTTTATTTTGCTTTTACAAAATGTCGAACCGCTAGAAACCCACTAATATGTGTATGCCCCGTTGCAACGCACGGGCCCTTGTGCTAGTTCATAAAAATATCTTCAAACTCAAACTAAAATAAACTTGCTGGATTGATCTTAATTACTCTTCAGTAGCATGCTCCATTAATGCTCTCAGCAGCCGCGTCACCCAACCTGCACGCTGCACGCTGCATGCATGTGGTATGTACGAGTGTGCAGTTTGGAAAGAAGAAGAAATCGACTGAGCCTAACTGGTTTTTTCAGTCGACTGAAGTATGGCTAAAGTGTACTCAAAACCTATCATTTTCTAGATATTCATATTGCCCTAAAAATCCATGATAAAAATGTAAACATTTTAGATATTTATATTGCAATAACTATCTTATTCACGCTGGATCTGTTTTTATTATAAGAACAAGAGTACGCCTTTTGCACACCGAAAGCGGCCGGCCGTACGTAATGTAAGCGTGCCTCGAGTTGCATATGCATGCATGGACCGGTTCACTCTCACGATACGAGGGCTGTGTCATTGTGTGCATGCATGCTTGTGTTCCATGATCGATGCGTCAGTACATCTGGACGCAAGGAACTAATCTTCGTATAGGATCCTAATTAGCTTAGGCCTAAGGCTTAAGCTAGCTAGCCTAAACCTAATTAACACGCACGAGTTGAGCGGTCCGTGTCCGAGTATGATTAGATTTCCTCCGTCCTGGCGGTCTATATATACATACACGCATACGGGCGGCCTTGTGTGTGAGAGAAAAGCAAAATCAATCTCTCCCTCCGTCTAGCGACCAGTGGATCGATCGAATAAGGATTTTGTCTCGGCGAGATCGATATGGGGTGGTCGACTGCAACCACGCCGCGTATGGGCGTCGCTGCCCTAGACGGCGTGGTCGCGGCCACACGGCGGCGCGCAAGAGCCAAAGAGCGCCGGCAACTCCCACGGCCACAGGCAGCGGCCGCTTCCACCGGCTCGAGGTGATCGGCGCAGGAACCTTTGGCGTCGTCTACCGGGCCAGGGACCGCCGCACAGGAGATATCGTGGCGATGAAGTGTCTTCGTGCGAGCGACGACGGCGACGCCGGCCGCTACCTCTCCGACTTCGCGACCGAGGTCAGCGCCCTCGAGGCGTGCAGAGGCCACCCGTCCATCGTGCAGCCGCGCGCCTCCGGCCGCCTCGACAGCGAGGCCTTCCTCGCCATGGAGTTTGTTGGGCCAACTCTTAGGTACGTCATGAAACATGTCCAATTCGGGAGGAGGCACACAGGGCCGTCCCACAGATATATGGGACCCCGGGGCAAGACAAAAACAAGGGGCCCTTCTTGAAACACAAAAGCTCAGTTTTTTTTTTCAAAAGTAATGTAAATATCCAGTAGATAGCATATATTGGTGATCTTTGGACTCTTAGACTAGCAGTACCACTATTTATTGATCAAGAGAAGTGCATCGGGATAGTAATGAAACAATATAGCTCCACAAAAGATCGGTGTTCTAATTGTCAATAGAGACATCAATTTTTTTGCACAAAATATGTCCTTGTAAAAACTGGTTGCTACTTAAACATTTGTGTTACCATGAGATATAAAATTAATGCGTACTTACATTTGTTCTGGATCCTCCCCCAATCTGCCATGTTTCTTCACTCCAAAATTCTTCACCCAAATAATAATTCATCTCGTCCAAACTATCCTGCATAAGGCATAGCAAATCAAACAGTGAGTATTTCATGTTTATACTACGATGACCAAACATTGGAGATTCCCTAGAAGAGTTCTAGTTTTGAGAAAGTTAAGAGTAATTGATCCCTTTTGAGATTCTACTACCAGTCAAATAATTTCTTGAAGACATGTCACTGAACAAGCTGCATAAAAACAGGTAATACAGGGATCAAAGCACCTGGATATTGATTGATGTGGATGTAGATGCTTGATCCATACGCCGCAGTAGTTAGCACGAACAAACAAGACGACACGATGAAGTGGATAAATCCCTCCCTTCCCCTAGTCTCCTGCCTGAGCACTCTCCCATTTGGATCCAATGAAGAACAAAAGAAAATCCATGCAGATGTAGCAGATGTACGACGTTGAATCGTGCGCAGAGCTACTTATCAACGAATCTTGGAATTGAAGAACGAAATTACAGGAAAGAAGAACATGTAAGTACCTTCCCGGTCTCTCCAAAGTCTAGGAAACCGGCAGCGCGTTCAGAAAGGAAGGGGGGCTGATTGGGGAATGATTTGCGCCGTAGCTATCCATTAATGGCCGGCCACGACTTCGGAATCGGAGTGGCATCGGAGGGGCGGCGCTGAGACTGGGATTTGGCAAAGCAGAGGAATCGCCGGTCTGGGGTCCCGTGCAAGCAGATTGATTATCGATCAATTCCTTCGTGAGGTTTTGCCTAAGGCTGGCCATAGTGGGGTAACATAAGTAGTAACATGCACTTGGGACTCGCAAATATGTTTATGTGGCAAGCAATTAAAGAAGAGAGATGATTATAGTAACATAGGTAGATACCGAACATAATAAATGTTATACTACTATGTGTCATGCATGGCAATAAATAAGACTACCTGTGATACTAATCTATAATATTATACACTATGGATGTAGTATCATACACTAGTATCATATGCATGATACTAGTATATGATACTCCCCACTATGACCAGCCTAATGGGCTTTTCCTTGTATGGTTCCTTAGGCGTTTTGTTTCTCATGTATTTTCTTTGGGCTCTGTGAAGGTATACTACCTGGGCCGAGGCCCCTGCCTCCTCGGGGCCCAGGGCGGGCGCCCCGTTTGCCCGGCTTATGGGTCGGGCCTGACTTCAACTAGCTAGTAGCTTAGGTTAGTTTTTCTTCTCGCATGGACGGCATTCAAGTGTGGATGCTGGCATCCTACCTTCGAGATGGTCTTCGGGGTTCCATTCTTCCTCGATTTCGTCCATCGGGGCGGATTCAATGGAGCTTCAGCGTAAATTCTTGTCGACTCCTTGTGTTGCAAGGTTAGGATTTCTCTCCTTGTGCTTGCGACGACGACATGTGGTGTCGGGTACTTTAGATCGATTCAAGGATTCAACGATGACGATTGTTGTTCCAGAGCACTAGTCCTTAGGGCCACATGCACTAAGTCTTAACGGTTGTCATCAACAAGGTCATGCCGGCTCTAGTAGTGGACCAGCGACATCGGCGTGTGGACAGCTCATTCGGGTGGAGCTAGTGTTCGTTCGGTGGTCCATGGACCTCGGTGTAATTTTATTATGTTGGGGATGATTTGTACTTCTGCTGAACTTATATGATAGACCTGAACTCTTCTTCGCAAAAGAAAATGAAAATATGAATGAATGGATATCAGCCGGTTGTTAAACCCAAGAACATGTAAGGCATATTTGACCAGGGAAGAACATTTAAACAAGGAGTGCAACATTTTTAGGACAAATCACTACTATATATTTTTATAGGGTGTGACTAGTTCTCATCTAGATGAAATTTAACTAAGTCATATATAACTCCCGCACTATTTGATTTTACGCGAAGATTCGTGTGGTATTTTTTGCTTCTTTTGCTTTATTTGATTAACCAAATGATATATGAGTTAGATAAGATTTTGTTAAATATCATCCAGATAAGAATTAGCAAACCCGATTTTCATATGCTCGAATCTATTTAGTGCCATAGATAATTATCTTTTTTTACTTTTTACTTTTGCGCAAATTGACAAGCCTGCATTCTAGAAACCTCGGTGACTTCTCTCTATGTAGTTCTCTACCATGATATTTGTGGAAACTGTAATAGACATGATGTCAATATATATGTGCTTTAATCTAACTCACATGAATTAATAAATGATTGACTACACTTTTATTTTCTAATATTCTCTTTGATCAACACGAATTTTGATTAGAAAAATGAGAGGCTATCACTTGAAACGTAAAGTAGGACGTCACATTCATTGCAAGTTATGTTTCAAAAACATCCACGAGCTTGGAGCACTCTGAAAGCCCTCATCACATTCTTGCTAGCACCTTCTTGCATTTGTTCAAGGAGACATTGTTTGTTATCTCAGGGCTTGAACATAGTCTTCACAAACACCGTCCACTGAATACATATAGCATCAACAACTGGCTAGGCAATGCCAACCTTCGAGAACAATATCCAGCTTTGTACCGTATTGTTCGCGATAAGAATGATACTCCGACGCAGGTACCTAATTCATTCCCGCGGGATATTTCTTTCAGGTGGGATTTGATTGGCCCCCGTCTTATTTCATGGCAAAATCTGTTATCTCGACTGGAGTCAATTAACCTGACACAAGGAAGGGACGTGTTTTGCTGGAACCTCACAACATCTGGGTCTTTCACAATCGACTCTATGCACCGTGTGCTCACGCATTCAGAGGTCCTAGTGGATGATAATAAGAAAATTTGGATGTCGAAGATGCCACTAAAATTTAAAATCTTCATGTCGTATCTTCGAAGGGGTGTTGTGCTAACCAAAGACAATCTCGCCCGTTGCAATTGGCAAGAAAGTAAGGAGTGTAGTTTTGTACTTATGACAAGACAATCAAACACCCCAGTTTGCGAGTTCTACGTGGCCAGTCATCCAAATAGCGTCCAATTTTTATCCGCCCACAAGTGTTGCCAATATCTTTTGTCATTGGTTAGATGGAATTTCAAATAGGTTCAAAAAGCTAATTTAGGTAGGAGCATATGCCGTATTATGGGCGCTTTGTCTATGGGTTCAGTAATAGTAGGAGATGCAGAATCGTTTTGGTCTACTTGTCACAGACATAATGCCTATATACCAGATCATTGCCATGAATAACATCATAAGTATGCGCTTTTCTATCAGTTGCCACCAGTAATTTGTTTACCCACCATATGCTATTTATTCAAGAGAGAAGCCTCTAGTGAAAACTATGCCCTCGGGTCTACTTTTATCATATTACAAAAACAAAAAAAATGCCTTCCTGCAATTTACTATCTTTTATTTTACTTATCAATTTACATATCTACCACCAATAGATTTGATCCTTGCAAATAACGAGTTCAAGGGGATTGACAGCCTTCTTGCCCGTGTTGGGTGCAAGTATTTATTCTTGTGTATGCATGCACTGTTCACTAGGCTTTGTGTGGTTCTCCTATTGGTTCGATAACCTTGGTTCTCACTAAGGGAAATACTTATCAGCTACTATATTGCTCCATCCTTCATCTTCCGGGAAAATCCCAACGCAACCCACAACTAGCACCTACATCCAAGAACTATTCAAGCATAGGAACACGAAAGTCGGCCACAAGCCCTTCACGTTGCATCATTTCTACAAAGTGCTATGCAAGAACAAAAAGTGGATCCAAAGAGTTTCAGAGACCACTCCGAAGAGATCAAGGCTGAGCATATCCATTGAGGAGGATGACGAGGATGATGAAGAGGCCAACAATGGACCGGAAGGGAACAAAATTGCAAAAATAAGAAAGGAGAAATGCATTTGGTGGCACATACAAAGAAGGGCTAAGTTGGCACATACAAAGAAACAGTTTTGATGCTACAAATGAGAAAAAACAAAAAGGGCTCATCTTGGGGGGAAATGAATGACACTGTGAATGTTTTTTCTTAACACAGTACAGACACAAGGGTTCATACATACACGCATACAATCACCCCTATGAACACACACAAGCACACCTTACTTCTATGAGCATCTTTGACAAACTGAGCCGGTATATCATCTTGGGATTTACGAAGTCACCGTAGTCGTCTTGTCGTGTACGGGAAATGAATGACATTGAATGGTTGAATGTTCCTGTGAAACAAGATTTTTTTTTTCTTGTGAATTTGAAGATTTGTCGTATTATTTTAGCAAAGAAGATGCTTCGGTCCAGCTTGACGAGTTGTGTCCACACTACCACCAGTGCCGACGGTTACAAACGAAGAAGTAGTATAACTATGTATGTCAACCGACGGCGGCATGTAAGCTGCCACCGACATCCTTGCAGGGAGGACCGGCAGCGGCGCCTCAGCACGCAGCACGTTGACAGCCTGTCGAACCGACGGCCTCAGGTTGCAATCAAGTTGAGCACACCAAAGCCCAACCAGCATCACGCACTCCATCTCTCTGGCGTTGAATTCTCCTCCCAATCGCGTATCAGCGGCGCCTAGAATCCTCCCCCTGCCATACCAATTCCACACCCACTGAACCAAGTGCATCGCGTCCTCCTCCTGCTGAGCTACCACCACAGGCCCCCTACCGCACGCAATCTCAAGGAGGACGACGCCGAAGCTGTAGACATCCGACTCGGTGTTGGTCCTGCCGGTGGTCATGCATTCTGGGTCCATGTATCCCATTGTGCCGGCGGGAGCTGTCGTCAGTGATCCTCGGCCGTGCTCAACGAGCTTGGCAAGCCCGAAGTCGCCGAGCTTGGCGTTGAACGACGCGTCCAGCATGACATTGCTTGGCTTGATGTCCCTATGCAGGACGCACTGCTCCCAGTCCTGGTGTAGGTAGAGGAGCGCCGATCCTAATCCCAGCACAATCTCATGCCTGAAGATGGAAGAAATTAATGTTACTCACTCCGTTCACTGTAAGTCATTTCGGACAATTCAAAATGGGTTGTTTTGTACGTTGTCTGAAATGTTTTCAAGGTCTTATAAAAGTGAACAGGGGGAGTACATTAATTATCAGCGGCCTAAGGCCAAAAGCAATTTGAGACTACTCTATCTGATGGGCTTACCTAACAGACCATGGAAGCACAACGTTATTGGCGCCGTAGAGATGCCTATCGAGGCTGCCATTGGGCATGAGCTCATAGACGAGGAGCAGATCACTGCCTCCGTGGCACCAGCCGATGAGCTGCACGAGGTTCTTATGCCGAAGCCTGCTTATGACCCTCACCTCAGATGCATACTCTTTCCTCCCCTGCTTGGAGCCTTTGGAAACTCTCTTGATGGCCACATGAAGGTTCAATTCACTCAGAAAACCTCTGTACACCGATCCAAAGCCACCTTGTCCGAGCTTCTTGTCGTTGGAGAAGTTGTCGGTGGCGACGGCCAAATCGTTATAGTGGAATCGCTTGGGACCAGTCCCCTTCTCGAAGTCGTCTTCCATGGCCTGATCATCTTCGAGGAAGTTGTCCTCTTCCAGCTCTTGCTCTGTTGTTTGCTGACGGATTTTCTCGTGCTTTCGCTGGTGCTGCCGTAGAAGGAACCAAATCGAGGCGATGAGAATGATCAAGAACAACACAGAACCGACAGAAATACCGATCAGAAGCCCAGTTTTTGGAGATTCTGCGAGAAATTATCAGTGTATCAGAATTTTGCCGAAATATGCGCAGCATCTGTCTGTTGTAATAAGCCCGCAAAGCTAACTGACCTTCCAGAGTTTGTGCAGGCAACGGTGGCTGTGTTGGCCGTCTTTGCATTTGGTTCATGCCTCCGAGAGGCGGCGGAGACAAGGGTGGCTGTGCCAACTTCATGTTCTTGCAGATCATGTTGTCCCCGTACCCGACTTGGAGAATGCCACAGTACATCTTGTAGTAGCGGACACGATCCTTGGCTGGGGCAGTCCCGTAGCCCTTGCCGCACTCAAGGGTGCCGTTAAGGATGTAAGTGGTCATACCATATCCGGGGAGCATGCCTGCGTCGCGCTCTTGGGTAGACGGCGTCCAGCCGTCGGTCATCACGGCGTGGCACGACGGCTTGGGCGCTTGCGGTGTCATCCACCACCAGATAGCCGTCTTAAACGCGACGACAGGGTCGGTGGACACCAGGTCCGGGTTACCCAGCAGGTCCAGCCCCAGCGCGTCCCCGGCTTGCCGGTAGTTGTAGTCGCTGTTATTTGTAAACTGTTAGTACTATTTAATTTCTCGATTCGTAAATATAAGTCTTTTTAGAGATTTCATTATGGACTACATACAAAGCAAAATAAATAAATTTATTTAAAGTATGTCTATATACATTCATATATAATCTATATAGAAATCTGTAGAAAGACTTATATTTAGGAAAGGAGGGAGTACTTATACTAAGGCCTCCTTTGGTTTAAAAGAATCTTGTAAAATTTCATAGGATAGGATTTCTATAGGAAAATTCCTTTAGAGCCCTTTGATTTGTATGAATGGAATCCTATTCCTATGAAGGAATTCTTCCTATCCTTCACATTTCATAGAAAATAAATATTAGTCTAGACTGAATGAAAAAAATCATATGATGTGAATCAAAGGGCATCTCATTTTCTATTCCTACTCATAGAATTTAAGATACATATCATCTCATTTCCTATGACTTTCTTATTCCTACGATTTTCCTACCATATGAACCAAAGAAGGCCTAAAGCTACAACAATTAATTTGAATCGAAGGAAGCTAGGCCTCCTTTGGTTCATGGGATAGGAATGTTATAGGAATAGGAAAATCATAGGAAGTGAGATGACATGCATCTCAATTTCTATAGAGAAAAATATGGCATTTGATGCATAGGATAAAAAATTTTCCATTGAGTCTTAGCTAATGTTTTTTTTCCTTCAAAATGTGAAGAATTGATTCCTATCCTACATAGGAATAGGAATTCATTCCTACAAACCAAAAGGCTTTAAAAGAATTTTTCCCTTACAAATTCCATCTTATAAAAATCCTATGAAATTCCTACAAACCAAAGTAGGCCTAAGTTGGGTAGAAATCAAGTGCGACCTAAGCAAAACTAGACGGAAAGCAACACTATGGAGTACGATATCATCATCATCAAAACAAAAAATCTTACTGAGTCAGCTGTATGGGGCCTCGTCCGTAGTAGCGCGCAATCGTGGGCTTCTGCTCTTTGACCCAGCAGTAACCTGCGGCAGAGGCATAACACTCGTCTCTGTCGACAGAAAAATTCAAGTAAAATCATAGTGTCGCGCATATCATATTCATACCGGCAGTCTCGTGGGAGGTCTGCCCGAAGAAGGCGGCGAGCTCGCGCCTGCGTGTATCCTCGTCGCCGATGGTGCCGAAGCCGCGGAGCTTGCTCGCGTTCGCGGCCTGCACGAACGCGTCGTATGTGTAGAAGGCGCCGCCCTCGCAGCCGCTCTGGCTGCGGTTGCCCAGCATGTAATCGAACGTGTCCCGTGAGATGATCGACGGCACGCCGGCCTGCTGCCCGCTCGCCATGCCGATGCCGGCCGCCGCCAGCAGCATGGCAGCGGCCAGAGCGAGCACCCTCGTCATGCTGCCATGACCCATCAATAATGTGATGTGGTGTATGCAATGTGGACTGTGTCCGTCGCAAGCCCATTGCTCATGGCTTTATAGCAAAAGACCATTTTCTTTCTATTATAGTTTGCACATGGGCTGGACCCTCAAGACCCGTGAACTCGTCAACACGCGCCCAAGACTGCACTGATTGGTTCTTTTTTCTTTCTTTTTTGAGACAAACAGTGCACTGATTGGTATGGATATGTTACGGATTTGGACTGTGCTAATGGAGCCGTGATGTTCCCTCTCTGGCCGGTGAACGCAATGCAATTATTTGTTTCACTGTGCTAACGGAGCCCTTGGTAAGAAGTAGTAGAACAGAGGTCCTGCTGCATTGCATTTTTTTCTTGGGGTGCCTTCACAAGTTCACTGTAGAAAAAAAAGGCAGTTAAGTTCAGTGTGAAAAAAGTGAGAGCCAATTAAGTCCCTGTGGAAAAAGAATGTAGAGTAGAGACACCCCAGTCTTAATTTACTTATGAAATCGAGTAGAAACACTCATATATCTGCATAAAGAAAAAACCATGGTTTTAACTGGAAGCTACGGCATTAGGGCATTTCTAATTGATCCCTTATAACCGGTTAGAGGAGTTAAAACCCTGTTTTACACCTCTAACCAGGACCTAGACGATCCCCAATAATCGTTAGTGGAGGATAATTTATCCTCTGACGCGCATCCCGCCCTTATATTTACACTCCATCGCTTGAGGTGGAGTAAAATACTCCATTAAGGGTTTAACCCGTCGGACCCTCCTTTATTTTTAGGGGATAGGCTAGACTTGTCCTTAGCTTAAGCTCTAGGATTACCAACCGTAAACTCCCTTGCATTATGCCTGATTAACTTTTAAAAATATTACACACACACACACACACACACATATATATATATATATATAGAGAGAGAGAGAGAGAGAGAAATGGGTTGGTACACCTAGGAGTACATACTCACGTGTGTCGTTTGATTTTCCGGCGCTGCTTTTTTGGCTCCACGATAAAGCCATTTAGCTTTTAATAATTAGTTAATTATCTGCTGACCGCGTCCAGTTTGAAAAGTTGTTCCATATTTATAGGGATAAGCCACCTACAGGCTATAGATTACGTCAGAATCCCCCCAAAAAACTGGATGTAGCCGGATAACAAGGAAATATGGATTTGAACTGGGCGCAGGCCCGGCCCATAGGCCGGGCAAACGGGGCGCCTGCCCTGGGCCCCCAGAAGGCAGGGGCCCAGCCCGGCTAGTATTTCATCTGTAGTGCGTACGAAGCCCAACAAAAACAACGAGCAGATTCAGCATCTTCCCGTCATCCCGTGCTCCTCGACTCCTTGTTCTCTCCCCAAATCCCAGACTCCCATAACTGTGTCGCTGTTCCTGTGCGTCACCGTCTCCTATTCCAAGGTCGCCGCTGGCCATTAATGGAGACTAAAGACGCAAATCTGCTCCCCAATCGGCTCTCCTTCCCTTCTTGATGTTCTGCTTGTTCCCCATCAGCTGTACATTGGAGAGACAATACGTGTGTTCTTCTCTTCCTGTCCCTAATCCCGTCCGTCCTCTTCTCTTTCCTTTGAGAGATTCCACATCTGCCTGCCCTGCTCCCCTGCATAGGTCTTCTTCTGCAGTTCTGCTCTTCGGTGGATCCAAGTGTGGTGGAGAACTGGAAAAGGGGGGATTATTCAGTTCATGGTGTCATCTTCTCGTTCGTGTTGACTACTGCAACCTGCGGATCTGTTGATCTGGCCACCTACATCCACATCAATCCACATTCAGGTGCTTTTGTTCCTTGTTTAATTATTTTATATTGCTTGTTCTTCTTTAGTAACATCTCCTTTAGAAAGTTCTATCTGGTAGTAACAAAAGGAAGAGGAAAAAGCAAATAGATGAAGAGGTAAAATCCCAAAAAGGGTCATTTGACAATTTTTTTCACAACCAGTAGTTCTCCTAGAAATCACGTGGAATTGGCAACAACCAACTGAGAATACAGATGCTACTGATCATGATATGAACGAGAATAATAATAATTCCAGTGTGCATGAAAAAGTAAATCATTCACCAAATTATGAATCACCGAGTGTCAATAAACAACAACCACTAGCTGTTGATATTTTCGATCCATGACATTGGGATAATCTGGATGGTAAGGCAAGGGCCCCTTAAGAAATAACAGTTGAGAAATAGTCCTGTAAGAAATGATGGTATTTTAGTAGAAATAGAAAATATTTTGAGCTTTTAAGTAAACAAGGCCCCCTTATTTCTGTCTTGCCCCTGGGCCCCGTATATCTATGGGCCGGCCCTGCTGGGCGGTTCGACGGCAAACTCAGGCAACGGCAAGATGCGGCAACCAGCAGGGTTCGGCGGCGACGGAGGCGAGATGCCACCGGCAGCCAGCTCTTCCCGGAGGAGATGCTAGGTATGAATATAATTTTTGTGCATGCACCTTTGACTTGCATCAATGAGCATATCAAGGGAGTGCCTCGCACGCATGCATGCATGTTCTTCCAATCGGCATTGATGGTGACGAGTTACATCAATCCATCAGTAAATTCATAGACAAACATGTCTGCATGATGAGGTTAGATGAATCTGTTATCTGATGCTTGTACTAATTAATTGATATGGTATGCATGCCTGATCTATAGGTAATCTGAATCGGAATTTGGACTACATGCAAGCTGTGTTTCGCCCGCCGCCGCCGCTTCTCCGTGCAAGGCATGCATAGCGGCTTGCTTATTCCTTGACACGAGTACACCTACACAACGCAGTGGATTTCGACAATGTGACATGGCGATCTAGATCAATCTGGCATGATTGATCCACTGTGCAACAGCCATGCATGGACAACATGGGACATACGTGATGCAAAATTAGGCAAATTTTGTTTTGTTATCTGCGTAGGAAAATACCTGTATAAAAAATGAATTATGCTCCCATATTGTATTCTTAATCTATTAATTGTACTACTCCTTTATGTAATATACCTTTTGAAATAATTATACTTGATTATATTGTATACTTCTTTTCTAATGGCATCGTACCGCTTTTTTAGTTTATAATATCTTTCAGATCAATTATACTAAGTTTTAGAGTAATATGTACTCCATCACAAAAATGAGGTATTAGTCCATTAAAAAACTTGTATATAACAAAACAAAAGGAGTGCGTTCTCCATAATAAAAATAAAAATAGTATATACTCCATTGATTCTAGACTAGTATATATACTCCTGATGATGACATGCTTGCGACTGGTTACAGATCCTTCTGCTGTAGGGGTCTTCTCTTAAGATTCAGGAATGATGACACAGGGTTCCGAAGATCTTCTTGTGTTATGGTTGTCTTAGGGTACTCTAGATGTTCATAGTCCTTTCTGTTTGCGTTTCAGCGTGCTTGTAAGAGTCAACTTCTTTGTATTGATTCATAATATAAATGAAAAAATCCTCGAGAGATCGTCGGCAGAGGGAAGCCGCCGAAAAACGTCGCCAAGAAAGCTTGTCGCCTTTGCGTCGGCTAGACGGCCTTCGTTCTTCTACGGAAAGATAGAAAACCCTCGTGGAATAAGTCTCGTGATCAAATAGCCAAACAGTACAGGATGCTTACAGTTGCCACATACTCTGTACTGTACCATGCACGCACACACACTAACACGGCACACGGTTCTCTGGGCTGGCCGTCCGGCATCTCAGTCCGACGAGCCGGGCCAGACATTGAACGGCAGCGAGACGTCCTTGACGACGGCGGCGAGGCCGAGGGAGACGCTGGCGCCAAGGGACAGCAGCCTGGCCCGCCCCACCTGCGCGCCGACCGCCACGCAGACGTCGACGCCGACCACCGCGCCGTACGCGGCGCCCGTGGACGAGTAGAGCAGCGCCTGCGCCAGCACGTCGACGACGACCAGGATGATCCCTGGGAGCGGGCTGCCCCCGTCGTCATCATCGTCACCGGCGCCGCTGAGCTGCAGGTAGACTGCCGCGGCCTCCAGCACGGCCGCGGCGACGTTGGCCCCCACCAGGTACACGAAGGCGCCGTAGTCCCGGTAGGTGACGGCCGTGGGCGTCGCGCCGGCGATCGTGCAGTCGTCGGCCGTGGCCATCATGACGGCGGACGCGAGGGCCAGGATGAGCGCGGAGAGGCGGAGCAGCAGGCTCACCGCCTTGGAGCCGTTGGGCTCGTCCTTCTCCCACCATCCAGACATGGTCGATGGGTCGACGGTTAGATTTTTGCTGCCTACGACTACGATGGCGCCGTGGGAGGGAGCTTGGTGCAGCTATTTATGCATGCTATCCTAATCCTTCCACACGGAGAGCATCTCCGAGAGCACAAAAGTTTCGCACCCTAAAATAGTTGTAGCGCGTCACTGTAACATTTTTAGCGTGTCAGACCCAGCATTAATTTATCAGATGCCAAAAAACACGTGCCTAAAAAAACACACAGTGTAAATTGTAAAGCGTGCGCAATCTGGCGTCTCAAAATTTGTATCATGCGATAGCACGCCCAATCCTTTTTTGCGCACATTATTTTACAGCTTTTGCTAAAGTTGTCACAGAACCTGTCCGGCGTTCAAAAAACCAAACTTTAGTAAGCGGAATAGTTTTTGGGCGCCCGTTGGAGACACTCTAATGATGGACGTATATGTCACGCTCTGTTGACGCGCACGTCGTTCTCGTCGGCATCGACCTGTTGACGAGCATGTCCCTGTTGGCATCCACTATAGCTTGCTATTATTTCTATCTGTTTTTGCGCCGGCCACTTGTTTTCGCGCGTGGCCAGGACTGACGACAAATCTGCAAGAGCGAACAAAAAGGAAGAAGACATCGGGAAGTTCGAAGAAGTTGCGTAGGGCAGGTCGGAAAGAACGCCTGAGACGACCAGCCAAGCTGCTGTGGACGCAAGTCGGTCGTCATTTTTGTACGCTACTGCGTGACTGCGTGTCGGTCTCGGTCGGTCTGATCACCGTTCATTCCTTCGTCCGCACGGCCGGAGCTATGTGTTGATGTGTGTATTGCTGCAAGGGTCATGCCTGCGGCCTACCCCTCACGGACACACACACACAGCCCATGGATTTTTTGTGAAGAAACTCTGTTTTAGTTGGCAGAAGTTGAGAGAAATAGTGTTTTTGGACCCTATAAAAACATTTCGTCATTTGCTCCGCCACTGTTTGTTAGGACACACATTTATGTTTAGGAAGGTAAAAAAGATGTACTAGTAATGAAGTGTCAGCAAGTTTATCTATCAATCTGGTGAAGAAAATGTTGTTGGTGCTCAATGCACGAGAGAGAAACAGAGAGACCTAAGTGCAACTCTAGCAGATTCTTGTAATGGAAGACCCTAAAACCACTTTATGGCCAATCCATAAAAGCTTTTGGATTTGAGGCTGCTTCGCCTTATCAGATTATTTGTAACTGCGGTTCCTAGATTTTTTCTCTTCTTTTCTTTTGCATATGAACCCCATTTTAACTTCAAATTCATATCACAACAATTCAAACTTTAATGTTTTCACCCCCAAATCATAATAATTCAAACTTCCGGGGTGCTCTTCTCCCATATGGACATAATTTTAATTTTGATTTCTCTGCTTTGGAGTGTCTCCTCAAAAGATGCTCGGCATAGACGGGCTCTGCAAATTATTCACACATACGATGGTTTTAACATGTTCCGAAGAATCATAACACACCCCGGTTGAGAACGTGTATGCTTTTGGTTGTTGCCCTCGTCCATCTCCGCAAGCAAAAGAGGTACCGTTCCAAAATCATCATCATCCTCCAGAATTTCATCGCCATCCCCTGGGCAATGAATCCTAAATATTCCTCCTCGAATGATTTTTCATTAATTGACACCAATTGTAGTTGAACAATGCCAACGTGCTTACTCATTTCAACATGATCTAAATGCTGGGAAAAAGCAAAGAAAGAGAGGCAACACCTTGTGTGCATCAATGGCGTCAACCAGCCAGAGCTATGTGCGGTGGAGAGGAGGCGTGACAGCATGTTCATGTTCATGGGGAGGAGGGATGGTGTGGTTGGGAATGCGTGGGAGTAGTGCGATGGCGGGAGTGGTGCGATAACTGGATCATCCGGGGCAGCAATGAAGGGGCGGAGAGAAGATGGCGATACCGAGCATAAGTAGGCGGGAAGGACCAGCAGAATTAGGTGGGGTGGCGTGCGACCTTGTTGCAGCGTTCATAAAGCCAGGCCAGCGGTAAGGACTTCACTTCGATTTTTTTTATGTAACTTACCAATGATCTTTGTTCTTTGTGTGTGCTTTAGGTTGCTGTGATTTTATTTAATTAATGAATAAAATCATATATTTTATTCAACAAATAATGTTCCTGTATTTCAGCCTAACGATTAGAGATATGCATCCATAGGAAATACACGGTTAACTTAACAGACAAGGGCAAACCCGCGTTTAGGAAAATATACTAGTAACAACTAATTAACACCCATGTAGCAATTGTTTATACGGATTGCCTTTCTTTCACTTCAATACAAAAGTTTCCTCACGCTGTTACACATGATTTTCGACCTGCCTACGTACAACGAAATGTCTCTGGACTATTGGATTTGTCACTCTTTGTGATCAACACAAACAGGAGTTTATTCGCAAGGTACTCTTAATTGACTAACCACTAATGGTCCGACCACCATCGACGGTGATGACTTGGCCGGTGACGAAGGACGCCGCCGGCATGCATAGAAATGACACCACAGTCGCCACCTCGGCCGGCTCGCCTGCTCGCCGCATCGGAGTCCTGGCCAACTCGTTTTCTATGATCTCCGGTCCTAGCTGTTTCATTCAGGTATAATGATCAGTTATCGACATTTTGCCATGCGTGGCAGCAATATCAGTTGGCTTAGTTAAATTGTTTCCTCGAAAACGATAGTAAAAGAGTATTCTATTGCATGTACATCATATAACTACTTACGTAAAGCAGTTCAACCTATTCATTTCTATAACATATTTTCATGTAGAATCTGATGGTGCGTACACTGTTTAACATGTCGGTCTTAGTCGCGCTAGGGGCGACACAGTTCACCCGGATCTTGTTCTGGGCCCACTCTGTAGCAAGGCTCCTTGTAAGGGCATTTCCAGCCGCGCCCACAACAGGCCCCCCCAGGCCACTTTTTCGGCGCCGGCGCCGAAAAAACGGCCCAGTCGCGCCCCCAGGACGCCGAAAATCACCGGTTCGGACCTTTTTTCCGCCTGGCGGTCACAGGCCGAACCCGGCACGCTGGGGAGCAGTTGGGGGCTCCGGCGCTAGGGAAAAGCACGCCTGGCCCACACTGACAGGGGAAAAGTCAAGGTTTTCTTCCCCCGACTCGCCTCGCACCCCCCGCGCCCTCGGCTACCACTAGCTATATCCCGGCGACGGCCGCTGCCCTACTCCGCTAGATAGCCATTCCCCGCCGGAAAATAGCTGCGCTTCGCCGCGGCAGCCCCTCCCACGGCAGCTGGGCGTTTCCGGCTGTCGTTTCCGGCCGCGGAGGCGCGGTTTAGCGGCGGGTACACGCCCACCGAGCGCAAGGTGTTCGGCGTTTTGCCTGACTCGGCGATGGACTCGGATGACGAGGAAGAGCTCGTCGCGCTGCTGGAGGAGGAAGCCGCGGCCGACGTCCAGGAAGAAGAGCATCTCATGGTGCTCGCCGCCCTCGCCCAGCTGCTGGCGAGCAATGAAAAGCCGCGGCGAGGTGGCTCGGCGCCGGGGCGGGTGAAAGCAAAGAACCGGCATCGTCTCGAAGGCTACTGCATGCTCTACTCTGACTACTTCGCCGATGCTCCACTTCATGGCGAGAAAACATTTCGGCGCCGTTATCGGATGAGCCGAAAGCTCTTCCTCAGGATTGTGAATTCCATCCGGGAGTTCAACAACTACTTCAAGTGCAAGATGGATTGCACTGGCGCTCTTGGATTCACCTCCATCCAGAAGTGCACGACAGCGATGAGGATGCTTGCATATGGAGCTCCCAGTGATTCACTCGACGACTATGGGCGCATGGCCGAGTCCACCAGCATAGAGTGTTTCTACAAGTTCTGTCGGGCAGTGGTGGCAGTGTTTGGGCCACAATACTTGAGAACACCCAATGCGGAAGACACTGCTCGGATCCTAGCCCAGAATGCAGCAAGAGGATTTCTTGGGATGCTTGGAAGCATCGACTGCATGCATTGGAAATGGAAGAATTGCCCATTTGGTTGGCAGAGGATCTACAAAGCCGCCAAAGGCGGTTGCAGTGTGGTGCTTGAGGCGGTAGCCCCACAGGACCTCTGGATTTGGCACTCCTTCTTTGGTATGCCAGGAACTCACAATGACATCAACGTGCTGCAGTACTCTCCTGTTTTTGCCAAGCTCGTTGAGGGCCATTCTCCTCCGGTGAACTTCGAGATCAATGGGCACCAATACAACAAGGGGTACTACCTAGCAAATGGCATCTACCCGAGATGGTCAACATTTGTGAAGACGATCTCAAACCCTGCGGCAGGAGGCAAGAACGCCTGGTTTGCGAAAGTCCAGGAGGCTTGTAGGAAGGATATCGAGCGGGCATTTGGTGTGCTCCAATCTCGATTCGCTGTTGTTCGGTACCCCGCTCAGACCTGGTCCAAAGATCAAATGTGGGAGATTATGACTTGCTGTGTCATCTTGCACAACATGATCATCGAGAGCGAGCAAGAAGACCCAGTGTTTGACACTGAACCATACTACAGGCAGGGTCCTCTAACCGAAGTTGATCACCATCTACCGGCAACTTGGACTGCCTATCTCAGTATGCGTCAGGAGATCCGAGACCCACAGGTGCATCATCAACTGCAGAAAGATCTAATTGAGCACCTATGGAGGCTCAAGGGGGACGCCGTGTGATGAAATACGAGTTTTTATTTGTTGAACTATATAATTTGTATTGAACTATTTGTTGTTGTATTATTTTGTTGAAGTATTTGATTTTTCTTTGATGAAATATGTGATAAGAAATAATTGTGTTGATAATTGAACGCCAAGACACGGCGAAACCATGCCGAATATGGGCCTATTCTTACCCATATGGGCCCTTT
The DNA here is from genome assembly GCF_003073215.2 of Triticum urartu. Lineage (NCBI taxonomy): Eukaryota > Viridiplantae > Streptophyta > Magnoliopsida > Poales > Poaceae > Triticum > Triticum urartu. Next base: position 544,151,180 of record NC_053022.1, read on the forward strand.
ATTCGTCAAAATTGGGCTGCAAAGTGGGCCAATTTCGGCGTCTGGGGGCGACGACTGGGCGCAAAACCACCCCCAGCGCCGATTGTATCGCCGGCTCGCCCCCAGGGGACGATTTTTATGCGTCCTGGGGGGGCCAACGGCTGAAGATGCCCTAAGCTGGTTGATTCCTCCTGCATGCACGCGAGACGATATATTATAATGATATAAAGGAGATGTAATTTTGATGTCTGAATTGAAAGAAGGATTGAGTTGCAGCTATGAATACCTTCAATTTAAAACTTCTCATTTTTTTTGTATATTCCAATTAGCACATTCTAACTTTTGAAATTTTAGTATGATTATCTTTACAAATAGTTAGATTAATTAGATAGCATCTAAGAACATCGTCGTCTCGGGACAAGGATAGAGTCATAATTTCAAATTTTGACTATTGATATCTTAGAGATATTTAGATTGAATATTTAGATTCATGCGTATGAATTTGTATTCAAAAGTAGATTTTACAATTTTCTTGGACTTTCTAAAATTCAAAAGTTTGGAAAACAGAGGCAATAGGGTACACCAAGCGGCTTGCTTTGCTTGGTAAGCAATCACGAAAAATTGAAAAAGAGGCAATAGGGTACCTTTTGCCATACTATAGAGCGCGAGGCCAGGGAAACCAAGTGAGCCGGCATGGGAGGATATGTTGACGATGCTACCTCCCCCGGAGACGGAGGCGTTAAGGAGGAAGGGGTGCGCGAGCTGGCTGAGGTGGAAGTATGACTCTTGGTTGGTCGCCATTAGGTGTGAGTACTCCTCCGATGTCCATTCCACGCTCGCCTTAGCAAGAATCTGAGCTGCGTTGTTCACCTGCATAGCGTAGAGTTGGTCGCCATCAGGTGAGAGAAATCTCACTCTCAAAGAGCAAACTTTAACATGCTCCTTTTTACCCTTTCTTTTTATATGTGAGATAATAAGGTAACCGTTAATTATTAATGATATCAACGGTTCAGATCTAATGTATACTCTTACTCTCGTTGAAAAGAGGATGTAAGAGGAAGCATGTTAAAACTGCTCGAAAGAAAGATAACGAACTCTAACTCGAGTTAGTTACCACTTACCAGTATGTCTGAGCTTGCCGTCGAAGACCTGCTTAATCGTCTCCATGAGCTGCACCCTGTGGGTGCGTAGGGAGACGTCGCAGACGGAGACGGTGACCGGGAGCCCCTTGGCCTCCCACCGGCGGTGGCACTCCTCCAGCTCCGCCGCGCTCCGGGCGCACGTGTGCACCCGCGCCCCGTGCCCCGCCAGCTCCTCCACGATCGCGTGGCTGTGTTGCGTTTCCATCGATGCGGCCATGCAGTTAAGTAGTACTCCATATGATAACATGAATGTATATACTCGCACGAAAGCTAGCTGATTAGATTATGTGATTGCGTCCGTACCCGATCCCTTTGCTGCCACCGGTGACCAGCGCCGTCGCGCCGGCCAGGTTCCACCTCTCGTCCCTGCTCATGCTGCTGTCTGCCATCTCTCTTCTCTGCGTGTTCCGGTGATTTGTGTTGTGGGTAGCAACATATCCCCTCCATCTTTATGCCGTGCTACCCGTCCGTATGCCGAGGCAGCACTCTTGTGGGACGCGATCTGGATCGTCAGATCGTTCGAGGGTCAACACCCTCCCTGGCATCTTCGCAAAGTAAAAATACACCTCGTGGAATCTCCCCCAAAAAATACTGAGTAAAAAGGGCTCGCGCGATGCACGCACTTAGTAACATACTCACTTCACTAATTGATGTACTAAGTAGTTTGTTTTTTGGAGTTCTCTAAGAGTCAATGGCGATCCACTAGGGATGGTTGTCCTATTCCTACCCGTGGGTTGGTGGTGGTGTGCTTTCGTAGACTATAAGAAGACTATAAGCTGACTATAAGAAAAACCACCACTATTCGTATTAAGATTAGTTGTTTAGCTACCTCTTTTCCCCGTGACCTCCTCCCCCCGTGCGGCGGCGCCGCGCCGCATCGGGGCCTCCCCGCCGGCCCCCCTCTCCTCCCCGCCGAGCCTCCCTCTCCTTCCGCCGCCGCCGCCGAGGGCATCGCAGGCTAAGCATGCGGGCCACAGCGGCGGCGGCGGCAATCTTCCTCGGCCGGCGATCGGATCTGGGTGGCGGCGACCCACTGCGGCCGATCCAAGGGCAATGGCGCAGGCCGGTGGCGACCAAGGTTGTCGTGCTGGTAGCGGTGATGAAGAGATCACGTCGGCGGCTAGGGTGTCCGATCTGGATCCCATTCGGATCTGGATGGTGGTTCCTCGAGCTGTCGTGCGCATCCTTTGTTCCGGTGCGGCAAGCGGCCTCTGGACTAGGCACACGACACGAGGACGTCGGGGGCTCCGGCCCTTGGCGTGGAGGTGGTGGCCATCTTCTTCGCCGGAGGTGGTCGGCTAGATGGTTGTGGATTCTCGCATCCAGTCCCGGCGTACAGTGAGGAAACAGGGCTGCCGGTGAAAACCGTGCTATGACTCGGGTCATGGCGAGCGATGGCGGCGTTTTTGCGTCGTTATCTTGTTGAAGACATCGCCTCTGCAGCTTATGTCGACTTGCTTGCGCTGCTCTGGGTGAAAACCTTGATCCGGAGTTTCTGGATCGGACGATGGCGGTGCTTTTGGGGCGTCGTTTTCCCTCATGGGGGCATTGTTTTTTGAGCAGCAGCTGGATGCAGGACCAGAGGACGGATTCTTTGGTGGAGCGGTGCGGCATCTCACTCATTGATGGCGGCGGGTCTCGGCGGCATGGCGCTGTGGTGACTCTGCGTCCGATGCGCGGAGATGGACTCGCGCAGGAGGGTGACGCGGTCTGGCGTCGTGGTGGCGTCGACGGTAGCTAGACCGGGCAACGTACATGCAACAGTACAGCTCTGAAGATGGATTGGTGACAGGTGGCTGCGGCGGCCTCAGACCCGGCAGGCGTCCTGGTTTAGGAGTGCGCCGGACTAGTAGGTGACCCATATCCGGCAGGCGTCCTGGATGGGACCTCAAGTCTTAGATGTTAGGTTTGGCTGCGAGGTCTGTTTGGTACTAGGCCCAGACTATCAGCATCCTTCATCTCTTGGATAGGAGTAGCGACACTTTTGTTGCCTAGACGGTGGCTTCAGTCTTACTGTTGTATGACTTTGTAAGATCTTGTGTGAATAATTAATAAAGTGGCTGCATGCATCGTCCAAATGCAGAGGCCGGGGGTCCTCCTCCATTTCCAAAAAAAAATTCATATTAGATAGAAGAAGAAAAGGAAATTTGGGGCAGGATATTATAATAGAAAGGAGAGTCTTATTTCATAAGTCTCAAATGCTCACTTTAAGTTCCTATAAATCCCTCATGTTTGGTTTAGATGGGACTTATAGGAACTTATTTAAGTCCCTAGACCAATAAGTCCCTAGAAACAAACACCCTCCTAGATTGCTCCATGTGTGCATATGGGTCCACCCCGCGCTTTCCCTCGTCCTCTTATCCTTTTCTCGGTCGAGCGCAGCCACTCATTTCCCAAATCTCCTCCCCCCGCAACCACTGCTTGCCAGCCATGGCCAGCCACGCCACGACAATCTTCCCCAACGAGCTGTCCTGCTGTGGTGCTCGCGCAGGTTCCTACCTCCCCCACGGATGCGGATGGGTAGTGTTGTGGGGCGGTGTTGCAAATGGAGAGCGTGGGAGGCCATGGATGGTTTTCTGAATGGATGAGGTGGCAAGGCACAACTGGAACAACCGACCGGACAACAATCCATCAGCGCGGCAAACCAGCGGCCGCCAGTGCACGCTCTGGCCTCCGGTGTTGCAACCGGCTGGCTTTTTCGCTGGAATCATGCCGGTGAAAAACTGCAACCAGCATTGCCAGCGATGGAGATGGCGGCCTCGGTGCTGGAACCGGCCGGCAAAAAGGTTGCATCCACACCGATCAACGTTTGCAATTGGACGACTAGTCCATTTGATTTGCTGGCACCGGGTTTTTGTTTTGCTATAACGACAAGGTTTTTTGCTTGACCGGTGAGATGTTTCGTTGCGACCGTCGGCAGGGATGGCACGTTGTCCATTAGATTTGCTGGCAGTGATAAGCATCAACCGGCCAGCCTAACAGTTGAGTGGATTTATGCCGGACCGGCTAGTCAGAACCGGAACACAATGTAACAGTGTGTGTGGCGTCTCCGGAGCTGCTGCTCCTACTTATACCATCCACACAATTGTGCTCGACATGTTACACCTTGTGGACGTGCATGTCCACTTCAGTTCAGCAATGAACTGGGTCTTCGCTAAAAATTCACAGTGCAGTCTTCATTGATGTCCATATCCCCGTCAGTATTTGTACTTACCTCATCCACTTGTTTATCGTACGGACAGACGAAGCGCGTGCATACGACTGATGACAAATCTGCAGTAAAACAAAAAAAAAACAAGAAATTGGACAGCCCGAAGAAACTGCGTGAGACAGGTCAAGTCAGAAATTGTGTGCTAGACAGGTCGAAGAGACAAGTCAAGCTCGTTTGTTTTGTACTGTACCACGTGTTGATCTATCATTATTTTTATTTAGGACAAGCAATTTTGTTTAGGAAGCTAAATAAACGAGATGCGGTGTCAACAAGCTTGTCGATCAACCCGGCGAAGAAGATGTTGTTGCTGGTGAATGCACCAGAGAGAAACCAGTTTACAGGCAATCCTTAATTTTGTTTAGGGTGTTCTACTGTAGTAGATTCCCTGTAACTGTAGTTTCTATTTTATTTTCTTCTATTTATATTTTCTTTGTGGATATGAAGCCCATTTTAACTCCATTTTTATTCCATGGTACTCCGACCATTTCATTTTAATCAACACTAACAATACGAAAGCAATATCATTAGATGCATCGTAAAATTAATTTTCATACCATATAATTTCACTATTGTAGGCCCCGCGAAACGCTTTCCTCCTCTCCTTCCACGAGCGAGACCCATAGTGTTGCACCGCCTCCCACCGACACCAGCGCCGATCCGCCTCGTCTCATGTGGCCTTGCGGCCATGAAGATGCGGTGGATCCCGGCCCTAGCCGGTGCGAGGGCTCCATTTTATGTCTTTTTTGTCTTTGGTGGATTTGCATGGATCCAATCTTCGGTTGTCTACGTTCGTGTATCTTTAGATTGGATCCATCGTATCTACGCTTCTCTTCATTAGCGACAGTTGTTGTACTGGTGTGTTGGTCCCTTGGGGCCTTAGCACGACGAGTTCCCGGCTGTCTACTACAACAAAGCTTACCTGGCTCTGGTGAGGGAGGAACGATGACGGCGGCAAGCCATCAACTCGCTACAATGCTTATAGTCATCGCTAGGTAATCAACCAACATGGATGTAATTTCTATTGCTGTTTGTGTTCTTTGGGATGTCATGATGTTCGATGAATTCGAATAGATTGGAGGTTTTTCTTGAAAAAAAAACTTCAGTATTGCAGATATTGATATTTTTAAATATAAATTTAAACAAATTTATGTTCGGAGTAAAAAGAAACTGAGTGAGCATTAATTCAAAATTTTATGTTTCTACCTCCACGCCAAAATAATGCAACTTATAGGTGCTATTCTCTTTGTGTATATGAGCATGAATTTCACTCCAATTTCTCTTCTTGGAAGTATTTCCCGAAGAGATACCCGGGATACACAGGGCACTCTGCAAAGTAATCATGCATAATGTGGCCATGGCCTTCTACATGTTCTGTTGAATCCTCACACACCTCGTTGAGAACCTGTATGCTTTCACTTGTTGCTCTGTCCATCTCCGCAAGCAAAAGAGCCGCCATGTCCAAATCATGGCTATCTCAAGAAATTCATCAACATCCTCCTCCGACAATGAACCTTAAATATTCCTCCTCGAATGATTTAATCGACACCAATGTCAATTGGACATCATAAATTTGCTTAATCATTTCAACATGATCAATTTTGTAGATAAAACTATGAAGACAACCCTGAGGTGGAATACCGCTGAGGACCTTGTGTGCATTGATGGTGTCGAATGATCGAAGCTATGTAGGGAGGGGTGGTGATACGTCTCCGACGTATTTATAATTTTTGATTGTGCCATGCTATTATAATATAAATCTTGAATATTTTATATGTAATTATATATCATTTTCTGGGACTAGCCTATTAACCTAGTGTCCAGTGTCAGTTGCTATTTTTTGTTTGTTTTTTGCTTCTCAGGAAATCGGTATCAAATGGAGTCCAAACGCTACAAAAATTTTTAACGATTTTTTCTAGACCCAAAGAGACCCTAGAAACTTCGGGAGAAGACCTGGCGAGCCACGAGGGAGCAACAAACTCGGGAGGCGGGCCCCCAGGCTTGTGGGCTCCCACAGGCGGCGGCACTCCTCTAGCTCGACCGCACTTTGGGCGCACGTGTGCGCCCTCGCCCCGTGCCCCGTTAGCTCCGCCACGATCGCTGGGCTGTGTTAGGCAGTACTCCATGATAATATGAATGTATATACTTATTAGCAATGTGTCCGTGCGTTGCAACGGATCCAAAGTAGAATAATACATATTCACAAATTTGAAAGAAAACAGTCAAGTTTTGATATACGTATATCACTAAATATGTCTTATGTTTCACTCAAAATATATTCCTTGGGCTATTTTGATGAGGCAAGTGAGGAATGTGGTTGGTTTTAAGAAATTAAAGTACTTGGTAAAAGAATGGCTCGCGCAATGCATGCAGTTAGTAATATACTCAGTTCACTAACTGATGTACTAAAAGTAGTATAGTTTGTTTTTGGAGTTCTCTAAGAGAGTCAATGGCGACCCACTGCCACTAGGGATGGTCATCCTACTCCTACCACCCACCACATGGGTTGGTGGTGGTGTGCTTTCGAAGACTATAAGAAGACTATAAGCTGACTGTAAGAAAACCACCATTATTTGTATTAAAAAAACAAATTTGTGGCAGGCTATAAGAAAAAACACAAATAGTTGAGCGAATTTATCAATGAATCTGGCACCGAGTGTGTGGCGTCACCGAACCCGGAACTGCTGCTCTCTTTTTTTTGAAAGATAGGGGTTTCCTCCCTGCCCCAATTTTTATTAAAAAGCAAAGGCGAAACCAACACAACCAGAACAATGTACAACGCTCGGCAACAACCAAAGTAGCTGTCACAGAAGGACGAAGTGAAAACTACCCTATTACAAGGCAAAACAGATGAATCCGGCCAACGCCTGAAGCACCCAAAAGCAGCGGATTAAGTTCAGGTAGTTCAGATAACTTCATATCTCCCAAGCTATTCTAAGCAGTTCCCCTCTTTGCCGATCCAAAAGTCTTAAGCACCGGAGAAGAGGCGCACCCTGGGCGTCGGAGCACAAAATCTTCCATTGTCTCATCAGCCCTCCCACCAGGTCCATGATGCAGCGAATGCTTCGCCATTTTCGCCCCTGAAACAAAAAATCATTGCGCAGAAGCCATAAGCCCCACAAGGTAGCAGAGGTAACAATATTGATAGCTTTATTTTTCTTTTTCACTTTCCACAAAGCAGACAAAGACAAAAAGGAAGATGGAACAGGGATGTCCATCCCCTCAGCAATTGTATTCCAAATATGACTGGCTACCACACATTCAAAAAATAGATGATTAATCAATTCATTTTCCCCACAGAAAACACAAGTAGGATCTTCCACATGTCTCCTCTTGGCCAGGTTATCTCTAGTCAAGCACTTGTTGTTGTAAGCCAGCCAGAGAAAAACATGGATATTAGGTGGAACTTTAATTTTTCAAATGGCATCTTTAATATCAGAAGATATTCCATCAAAGTTAATCATTTTGCAAAAGGATTTAACTGTATATATCCCAGAAGGTTCAAGATTCCATCTAGGAGAATCTGGAACAGACCCAGGGGTAAAAGTACTAACTATCTCACATAGCTCATACCATTTTTTCATAATGCTATCATCTACACACCTCCTGAAAGTCAGCTGTAAAGTATTGCCATCCCATACTTGGGCAACAATGGCACCTTGTTGTTGGCAAATGTCAAACAGCTCCCAGAATCTGGTTTTAAGGGAGTATCCCCCAATCCAGGAACCATGCCAGAAGGCAATGTTTACACCATTTCCAGGAATCCAACTAGTAAAAGTTTTGGCACCTTCCAGAGCCCAGGTTAGGCTTTTCCAAAAAAGAGAGCCTAACCCAGGTTTCCCCCAGTAGAGATTGGGTTTATCAGTAGCATATTTGAAGTTAATGACTTTCTTCCAATCACTATCCCTACAATCATAGAATCTCCTCCCCCATGAGGCAAGGAGAGCCATGTTATACTCTCTAAGATTAGGAACCCCTAGACCCCCAAATTCTTTTTTGTGAGCAATCAAGCCCCAACTAGCCAGATGGTATTTATGATTATCACCCATATTGCCCCAAAAGAAGTGAGACATCTGTGAGGTAATGGCATCAATGGCCCACTTAGGGAATTTCATAACAGACATCAGATAAGCAGGAATGCTGGCTTGTCGACACAATTGTGCTACTCCTACTTAGAGCATCTCCAGCCGCACCCCCAAGAAGGCCCCCCAGGCGCTTTTTCGGCCACCGGCGCCAAAAAATCGGCCTAGTCGCGCCCCCAAGGGCCCAGTTTTCGCCGGCTCGGGCCGAAATTGGCGACGGCGGACCCAACCCGAACCCAGCGCGCTGGGGGTCGCTCGGGGGTGCCGGACGAATCTTTTTTGGCGCGAAGAGCCGCGGGCCAGCCGCGTCAGCGACTCGACTCTCTTCTCGCCGCTTCGTCGTCCTCATCGCCTCATTTCCCGCGGCGAATCAATGCCAAAGCTGCGCGCTGCGGTGGGCGCGGGACGACTACCTCCGGACGGAGATGACCCGACAGACTCGGGCCCTGGAGGAGATCGCCGCCCGCAAGCGTGGGCGCGAGGACGAGCACGCCATCGTCGTCCTCGACAGCGACGGCGACGACGACGCCCCCGGACCGTCCAACCCTCCGCGCCAACCGGGGGAGGGATGCAGCAGGGACGGCGGCGGCGGCGGCGGAGACGACGACGACGACGGCGGCGGCGGCGACTACACGCGGTTCTACCGCCTCCTCGGCATGTAGAATTGCAAAAGCGGGCGGCGGGCGGCGAGGTAGACGGCGAGGAGCGGTGATGGAGACGGTGGTGGCAGCCCGTGCTAGTTTTTTCTTTTTTGTAAAATATGTTTAAATTTGAACGAACTCGCCGATGTTTGCGATAAATTTTAGCCGTGTTTGCGCCGTATTTGATTTTTTCAAAAAAAAACGTGGTCGCCGTGACTGAGAGGCATCACGCCCCCAGTGCGCGGTTTAGCGCCGGTGCGCCCCCAGGGGGCGATATTTAGCCCCTCCTGGGGGGCCAACGGCTGGAGATGCTTTTATACCATCCACACAATTATGCTCAACATGCCACACCTTGTCGACGTGCATGTCCAGTTCACTTCGTTGATGTCCATATCCCCGTCAGCATCTGGTATTACTTGTATTTGACCGCATCCACTTGTTTATCGTACGGCCGGACGGACGCGCATGCATACGACTGATGACAAATCTGCAGCAGGAAAAAAAGCAAGAAATTGCGTACTACTATAGTAGGCAGGGCAGGTCAGAAATTGTGTACTAGACAGGTCGAAGGTCACGCTCGTTTGTTTTGTACTGTACCGCGTGTTGATCTGTCACCATTTGTAGGACAAGCATTCATGTTTATAGGAAGCTAAATAAACGAAATGCGGTGTCAACAAGCTTGTCTACCAATCTGGCGAAGAAAAATAGAAAATGTTGTTGCTGGTGAATGCACTAGAGGGAAACCGACGGTCGGTAAGAGCAACTCCAGCCGATTCTCGTAAGGGATACGTATATTTTTCATTCCTTAATTTTCTTTAAAGTATAGAAATAATTCTTCAACATCAAAACTAGCAAACCTTAATCCCTTAACTTCTCAAACCGAATATGTTTAGTCCCTCATATCGTTTTGAATGGTTTTGTTGACGACGTGGCATGGTTTTTCTTGCATTTTATCAAACACATGTCGTGCGCCTGCTGTATTTTTCGGACGGTGGCGTCGAGGACCGCACAGCAAGCCTACGCCTTGCCCTTCTTTGACACCGAGGCCATGCCCAGCAGCCCGCCCAACGTGTTGGTGCCTCTGATGAGCGGTTTTGCGCAGCAGGCTAAAAGAAGAAGCGTTGCAGTTTGTGGCCGTCGCTACTCGAGGGTCACCAGTGCGTCCTGGTCCTAGGGCGAGCGACGGATGTCCATGGGCAACCTCGTGCATGGCCCTACCGGCTGATGCGGATGAACCCGCGTCCAGGCTCGACTTCGGTAGCCCGTCTCCGTGCACACTGTCGATCCAGGTTGCTCAAGGACATGGCAAGGTGTTTCTCAAGCTCCTGTTGTACGCGGCGGAGGCACGAGCTCCTCTCCGGGTGAGACTGAGAGTCAAGGCGTTTTCCAATCCGGCGGAAATCCATCTGGTACGTAGCTAGCTAGTCTCCTGTTAATCGGTCCAGTAGCTCTATTGTACTCCCTCTGGTCTTTTTTAGTTCGCATATAAGATTTGACTGAAGTCAAGTCTTGTAAAGTTTGACCAGTTTTGTAGAAAAAAGTGTCAACATTCATAATCTGAAATTAATACCACTAGATGTGTCATGACTTCAAGTTTCATATTATATAACTTTAGCATGACAGATGTTGATATTTTTTCATATAAAAACAGTCAAACTTTGTGAAGTTTGACTTTAAAGAATTCTAATATGCAAAATAAAAAGGACCGAAGAGAGTACGTGTGTATTGTCTTCCGGGTGGAACCCAAGCCAGCTTCGGTGCGTACATACCCATATGCAATCTCGTAGAGCACGATGTTCAAAAAAAAAAATCTCGTAGAGCACGCCTGAGCCCAGCCGGCGCCTCCTGACGAGCTGCCGAGGAGGTGCTGCTGCTGCAGCACAACGCCCTCTGGCCGGCACCCGTACGTTGCCGCGAGTTCCTACAGGCTACAGGAGCACAGGCTCGATGATAGTGGCCACGGTGAGTTTGTGGATACTGCGGTCAAACCTGTGTGACATGGCGGTCAAACTTACGTGACATGTCTAGTTTTAGTTAAAATCATGTGCACGTCAGCATCAAACCATCCTAAACGGTACAAAAGACTAAACTTATCTGACTTTGAAAGTTGAGGGATTAGTATTTGCTGGTTTTAAAATTGAGGGATCATTTATAAACTTTTGAAATAGTTGAGGGACGAAATATACTTATCCCTTCTCATAATGGGAGTCGCTAAAACCAGTTTACAGGCAATCCTTAATTTTTTAGGGTGCTCTACTCTAGTAAGATTCTCTATAATTTTAGTTTCTATTTTTTTTTCTTTCTATAGTTCTATTTTTATTTTCTCTGTGGATATGAAGCCCATTTTCACTGTATTTTTATGCCACAGTACCCCGTCCGTTTCTTTTTAATCCGCATATAAAATTTGTCTAAAGTCAACCTTTATAAACTTTGATCAACTTTATAGAAAAAAACATCAACATGCACAATACGAAATCAATATCATTAGATGCATCATGGAGTTAATTTTCATAGTATATAACATTAGTATTATAGATGTTGATAAATTTTAATATAAATTTGGATAAAACTAATTGGCATCAACTGTAAAATGTTAGCACGCGCTTATGCTTAGTACACATGCATGTAGGCTCTCTTAACATGCAACAACTGATAGTTTGTTGTGATCCCTTGACGGAACTCGTCTGACATTTCTTTCGATCGCATCTCAGTCCACCACCCTTTGTTTGTTAGGGACCTATCTATAGCATGGAAATTTCTCCCAACACCATGGAATGGTGTGGTTCTGTATAAATAACTACTCCCTTCGTTCGAAATTACTTGTCAGAGAAATGGATATATCAAAACTTATTCCAATTCTAGATACATCCATTTATGCGACAAGTAATTTCAGACTGGAAACTCGTAGTACTACAATCTATTGACACTTCGGAAAGAGCTCGGGATAAAAAAAAAGTACAAGAGATGCACAAGACGAGAGGCAACCCAGTACATGCGGTGATCTTCTTCGGGTGAGAGGTCAAATTCATTGGTACTGTGATCGACGAGTGTGCCTACCTATGCACTTGTGGCAGGAGGAAATATATGTATGTTCGTATGTGGATGTGGGCATGTGGCCAACCTTGAGTGAATAAAACAAAAGCCAGATGGACATGGCTGGTTGGTCAATACTCAATACTCCATCTATAAGAGGAGAGACAAGGCTGTGCCTCTTCTTCCCAGGCGAGGCCTCTCCCATGACAGTCTTCTTCTTCTTCTTCTTCTTCTTCTTCTTCTTCTTCTTCTTCTTCTTCTTCTTCTTCTTCTTCAGTCCTTGTCTTTTACCGTCTCTCTGCTTCCCGCTAGGCCATCGGTTTTCGTTTCTCCCATTCATGCACTGATACTAGGCATGTACCCTGATCGATGCTACCTAAATTTCCTCTATAATCTCTTCATAGAATTTTTTTCACTCTTCTCTATGATCTCTTCACAGGTGCTTTGCGACGTTCATGGCCGATTTGACAGGGAGGAGCATGGAACCACCAGCTGCTGCATGGCCACCCTGCGGCTTTCCGGCCGACTGGTCCATGGAACCTTTGTGGATTCCTGGCTACCCTGCCGATTCTGCAATGTGCTTCCAAACACATGTTCCTAGCAGCTCTAGCGGAGGGCAGCTGCAGCAGGTTCAGCATGCGGCAGCCATAGCACCAAATTTAGCCATCCAAGAAGAAGAAGACGAAGAAGATAATGATGAGGAAGAAGAAGAAGCACAATACAAGATGGAAATGGAGATCCACGACCCGATCCAAGTATTCACAGAAGCAACACATGAATTCAAGGTCGACATCGACATGAGGGACATGAAGATCCATAGGTACCCTGCAAGCATTAAACGTCTCAAAGGCTCCTACACCGCCCCGGCGACGGTGGCCATCGGGCCTTACCACCATGGGAAGGACCGCCTCAAACCCGCGGAGAAGGTGAAGCACGTGGCCGCCAACCACTGCATCATGGAGTCGGGGCGCTCCGTCCAAGAGATGTACGCCGCGGTGGCCTCGGTCGCCGGCGAGGCCCGAGGGCTCTACGACAAGGACATGGTGGCAGGTATCGGCGACGATGACTTCCTGCCCATGATGTTCTACGATGCGTGCTTCCTGGTGCAATACATGCTCACGTGCACCAGTGGTGGCTCCGAGATGGATCCGTCGCTGCGCAGCTACTTCGACGGCAACGATAGCGATATCTTCCACGACATCATGCTCCTCGAGAACCAGCTCCCGTGGCTGGTGGTCAAGACCGTCATGGAGTTCAGGCCAGTGCCCTTGGAAGAGTTCATCACTTACTTGAAAGATGGCCTGCAAGACCGCAAATTAACCGAGAAGAAGTCTCCGATCTTGGACGATAGCTACGAGCCGCCGCACCTCCTCGGCCTTCTCCGATTCTACATTGTAGGGAGAGGCAACACCAAGCGCAACCTCCTACCCCAAACCGAGTCGATGTCGTTCTCCGTGAGCGCCATCGAGCTCGCGGAAATCGGCATCACGCTGACAGCCAACAAGACCAGCGAGCTCATAAAGATGGGCGTCAAGAACAAGCGGGTCCTCTTCGCCGAGATCTCCCTGTCGCCATTGTCCCTGGACCATGCGCGCGCGAGCTGGCTCGTCAACATGGCGGCCTTCGAGGTATGCACCACCCCAAACTTCCAAGCGGTCGACGACGAGGAGTCCGTTGTTAGCTCATACCTCCTCCTCTTTGCCATGTTGGTGGACCGGGAGGAGGACGTGCACGAGCTACGAAGGAAGCGTCTCCTCCAGGGAGGAGGAGGGCTCACCAACAAAGAGGCGCTCGACTTCTTCACCAGCCTTCAGGGTCTACCTCTCGGATCCAGCTATATCCGCATCATGGAAGAGATTGAGAATTACCGGGTGAAGAGGCGAACGCAGACCAAGTTGCACGCCTTCGTTTACAAGAACTTGAGGATCATCGTTACTGTCTTCTCCGCTGTTGGTGTACTTGCCGGTATCTTCGGCTCACTTATGTCTCTCAGGAGAAGATCTTAATTTCTCTAATTTCTTTTAGTGAACGTTCCTGCATCTACATCTAATGCCATTTGCAGTGATGTTCTCCATCTGTATTATTTATGTCTATTGGGCATTGAATCTGCAAATACATGTATATGAGATTGTTTACTTGGTGTCACTAGGCTAGTTTATAGCTAAATACTGTGCTTGCCATAGTTTACAGCTATCTACTCGCATTGTTGCTGGATAGGGTATTATGATAAGGATATGGATGGTGGTTAGCTTGTAGCTATAGATCTGCTCATGAGTGAGAGCGGGGCAGTGGGATAGTGGCACCAATCATCCATCTGATGAGTACCACCAAATTACGAATCTAGACCAAAGTATACATGAACAATATCATAAACTAATTGTGCAACCTTACATTACATGTGACTGTTTAGCCGGGCCTTCTTAGATTCATCACGATGGCCAGAAATATGCTGCTTTCAGGATCAACTGGGCGAAAAACTAGTTATTGCATGCTTGCAGCTATGCAAGCTTGCCTAGTGACACAAGAAAACTTGAGAAGTTTGATGATAAAATCGGTTATCGGTGCGTCCAAAAACTGACCATGTCTTGTACAACAGACCATGGCCCAAGGAGTAATAGACATCGAGATTCAGGACAGAAGACACTCAACTAAGGTCATCAAACAAAGGGTTGAGAAAACATCATCTCAATCAATATGTTACGGATCCTCCAGAGAAACAGTTTATAGCCACATCATACTTCATTTCAGAGCAAAATGTGTCACCAAGTTGAGTTACACGAGACGAAACTAACAGTCTGTAACTAAACTCTTCCAAAATCACCGACAAAATCTTTGGTTATAAACCTGTCATCAAACTGATAACAGACATCCACAAAGCCAGCTACAACTAAATAGAATAGGCAACATAGCCTGCAAAGAGAAAGAGAAGCACATGTGAGTTCTCACATTTCTGGGCATGTGATGCTTGTAAACAAGGATTGGAACTTTCAGGAAAAGAAACTACATAGTGATATCATTGAAACATAAAACACAGGTAGCAAGTAAAGATAAAACACGCTGTGATCTTAAATACATTGTATTAAGGCAACGATCCAAAAGCCCGTCTAGCTCATAATCCCTATTTCTGGATTCTAGAGTTAAGGGAACAATATGCAATCCAATGCAAGGAATAAAACATCTCAAATACCTAAACAACATAAGTATACAATGGTACAACAAGCAAATCAATCTTACTGCACGAGTGATACACTAACAAGAAATAACAAATATGGAGGTCATTGGAGGCAAGGCTGTGAAGAATTGGTCGACGAGTAACTCATCAACCAAAGCACATCCTCGTACTATGAAACCACTGCACTTTATATCGGGCCCCAACTTCCGAGCACCCCACAGAGAACCTGCAGGTATTTCGAAGCTAGCAAAAAGACCTTCCCTCAATTGGCATGGGGCCCTTGAACGTGCACAACAATCAGATGCAAAAACAGAAATAGTTCATGCCTAGAATTCTAAGGTTGACTATGCATGAACTGATTTCACAATATTTACCAACTCTGATGCCTTGGAAACACTGATGGGGGAACCAACAGGGTTATCTGGTTCAGTACATCCATCAAGTTCACAAGGGAAACAAAGACAAGTTGAATACTCCAGAGACTAATACATCACCAAGAGCTACCGAAATCAAACAAAAACGCAGATTGGAGTAAATGATGCTAGAAATGTATACAGAATAGTACAGCAAACAAATCTCACCACTCACAACATGCTAACTTTCCATGCCACGATTATAAGGGTTATGATTGAACAAGTATTGGGGTCTTTGGAGGCAAGGCTGCGAGAAACTGGTCCGTGAGAAACTCATCGACCAAAGCACATCCTCGTACTATGAGACCACTGCATTTTATCTAGGGCCCCAACTTCCGAGCACCCCGCAGAGAACCTGCAGGTATTTCGAAGCTACTGAAAGAGCTTCCCCCAAATGGCATGGGGCCCTTGAATGCATTGCACACAGCAATCAAAACGTATAACAGTCTAAGATGAAATCATTTCCACAATCTGAGATAACAAATTAGGCCATGGTCGTAGGTATCTAAATGGACAACAAACACACATTATACGTGCATAAGCCACTGAAGAATTAGTATCAGGACACATTCTACCTTCAGGTGCTGCTGGGGTACATGAAGACGCGGACCTTCTTGCCCTGCAGAACAAGAATCACCGGACAACAGATACATCAGCAAAGGGCACGACAGATCACGATGATGTGGGAAGACGCAAGCGAGCGGGGGACTCACCATGGAGGTGGCGGGGAGGTTGGAGCGGAACTGCGCGCGCACGACGCCGGAGTTGCCGTGGGGGCGCGTGACCTTGCCCCAGATGCAGCGGACGGCGGTGCCGCTGCTCTTGGTCTTGGCCTTGTAGACGTAGGCGATGCGCTTGCCGGCGTAGTACGACACGTCCTCCTTGGTGTTCACCCCCTCCACCTGCAGCAGCGACGTGCTCTCGTACTGGTTCGACTTGGACCTGCGCCGCCGCAAAACCAGGTGAGAAACTTCTGAACGACAGCACGGGTCGAGAAACGGAGAAGGGAGATGGCCGGTCACCTCTTGTAGCCCAGGATGGTGCCCCGCACGTAGAGCCTGACGCGCTGGCCCTGGCGTCCCTGCACCATTGTCGCCGCCGCCGGTGGCCGGGGAAGATGGTGGTGGGAAGCGGGAGGAGGTGGCGGCGCGGAGGAATGAACCCTAGAGCACGGGGTTTTAAAAGTTTCTGGCCCTGGATTGGACGGTCCAGATTGCGCGGCATTGGGCTAGTGATTTGTGCCAAGATCCCCATCACAGAAGCCCAAGTGGTAATCCACGGCCTTCTTGACCTTTTTTATTTCCTGTAGATAAAAGGCTGGTCCATAGGCCATAGCTGAGGTAATGGGCCAGCCTGTCTCCGTGTGGGCTATAATCATCAAGTATATCATATTTGTCTCAAAAAATCAGGTATATCATATGTTTTCTCTCCAAACATGGTCTTGACCCATCCATTTTAAGAAATTTCTTATCATTCAAAAAGTGTTCTCACAGTTTTAAAAAAGTTTTCTTATCATTCAAAAAGAATGTTACATGTGTATTTGAAAAATGTTTAACAGGTATTAAAAAATATTGAAAACAATGTTTTTAAAATGCTATTAATGTATTTAAAAATTGTTAAACATGTATAAAAAATGATTGAGATGTATACAAAAATGAAGAATGTGTATGATAAAAATTAGGCATCAAAACATAAATTTGATAAAAATTGTTAATCATGCTTTTAAAAATGCTAAACGTGTATAAAAATATGTTCCTAATTTATAGGATAAATGGACAATGTGTGTGAACAAAATTAGACATATGCTGAAAAAACAGAAAAATGTTAAGGAACGCAGAAAACCAACACACAAAACCGAAAGAAAAGAAATAAACAACGAAAAAAAAGGAGAGAATGAGAAGACCAAAGATAACCTCTAAAGAAACACCAAAAACCGTAAACCCCACAAAAACCCTGATGAAAACCAACACGGGAAAAAAAAGAAAGAGAAAACAACTCGCGCCTAAAAATTGCTCCTGCAAGAACCCACATAGCCTTGACCCATCCATTTAAAGAAATGTACTTTTTTTTCTCCCTTGTATGTTTTATAAGGTGCTAGGGAAAGGGATCTCATCTTCCGTTTCTTCCTACACCAACCCTTGACCACATCACTCGTCCCATTGCATTGAATTTGCTCTTTGACACCCCAAATTTCATGACTCTCAATCAATAACAAACCTATCATGTATCATCATCCTAGGAACTCCCCCAGCTAACCCAACATAATGTTTTGCCTTTGTCATGATAGTGGATCCCGAAACGTAGGTCATGAAAAAAGGAACCCAACATAAAATCTCTAATGTATTTGCATTGGCATATTGCTTACAACCTTGTCTAGTCATGACACGTGCCTAAGAATTTCTGCAACTTATTATTTGGGGTTAGATATTTGCAATGTAAGCTGCTTGTCCTCGTTGGATCTCCGAGTAGCAGAGTTTGTAGTAGGGAGAAGAGAAGATTGTAAGAAGAGGGTGTGAAGTGAGAAGACAACGGAAATCATGTAACCTTTAGAATTATGTAGCTAGGGTTACATTAGCCCTTTGGGCACAAACAAGCTTTGCTTATTCTCCTCGATGCAAACACATGTCATTTTCTGTTACAACTTTGCTAGGATATATGTGGTTTGGGATGCGCTTCTACAATTAATGATCTTAATGGAAATTGTCGCTTAACTTTTGGATATTGTTGAATATGTATGATCTATTGTTGTGTGCTTAGCCACGTTATGGTGTTCATATAGTCCCATGTATTGCTTAGTGATTTTTCTGGTGAGAAACCAAATATTTTACAATGATCTCGAAGACCGATGTCGCTTGTGTTTGTTCCGGACATTGTGTGACTCTAGCACAGTTCAATTAGTCTAGCCTCTCTTCCAAGTAAGACTTTTTCTAGACTCCCTCGAGGTCTCATTCAAAGGAAGGCATGGGAGTAATACTTTTTCTGGACTCCGCATGCGTCTCATGCGAAGCAAGGCATGAAAGCGCATCGCCGAAAATCTTGAAATAAATCTAGGAATAATGCGAGCACCAGGACTTGAACCCTGGTGGGTTGAGCATACCACTGTCCCTCAAACCACCCAACCCTAGGTTGGTTCGCAAGCAAGGCATGGTATGATCCTACTGGCGCTCACTGATTAGCCCATTTTAGTGACGATATAGTCTGTTTTCTTTCTTACATTATTCGGTATGCTAGCTGTCAAACATTAATTTATTTCCTTTTGTTCATAATCTATGTGTCTAGACTCTAACGTTTAACGATTTCGTTGGTGAAATAAAGGATAACCATTCTTTCTTGCTAAAAAAGTGGTTTAGGGATAAACACTTGAACTGAACTGCAAAAGTGTCTTACATTTCGAAACATTTTGAAACGGAGAGTGTATTTCCTAAGAAATTTCATTATTAGGTTGGTGTGGAGCTCTTTCTTTGCAAGGCCGTGCATGACGTGGAACTCTACCAATTCCTGCAAAAAAAAAAGAACTCTACCAAAGTGTCGGCTTGCAAACTAGACACTAGACTCCCAAGTGTCAAGTCTCCTCGAATAGGACGTTTGGTTTTCCTAGACATAATAATCTGACCACGTCTTGCATGTAAACATCAAGGCGGACTATGATACGTGCAAAGATTTAACCGTGTAATTAATCAAGCAAATCATTGTCATGGAATTCCTCCAGACCTAAATTATGATAGTATAAAAATATGTACCACTCGTAGAAATCGTTGGTGTGGATGGAAATATGCTCGCAGATACAAACGAATCAGGCAAGGAATTTCCACGCAAACAGACGTTGTAATTGTGTCGCTTTCGTCTCTGAAGTCATGTAACGTCGGTGATGCGTGTGGACTGACAAGTGACTAGTAGTACATCGACTGCATCGTTAAGGTGTTGTACAATGCTACTCGTAGATGCTTAGGAAGGTGCTTTGAAAAGTAAACCGGATTTTCCTGAAGCAGTGTCTATTTCTAAAGGAGAGACGCCTAATTAAACGTCTACTCTATAAATAAACATCGATGCTTAAAGAGAGATTAGTCATCATGGCTTCTTAAGCATGTTGCATTATACAAGGCCCAATGATGCTACATCCGCTTATCCGACAACAATACATAGGCATTCATGTCATCATGTATAGCGAATTACATGGATTTGAACTGGTCCTTAAGTTACCGCTTCGTCCGCGTTTCATTATAGTTAAGTGGCCATATGTAGGCCATCACAAGTCTGAACCTGTCATGTCATGGATGGAGAACATTTTGCTTGTGTGCGTCTAGCTTGGAACGGGTCGGCAACATGACGATTTTTTTCTCTTTTTGAATTGTCACCGGGCTGGTTTGAGAGTTGCGGTGACAGAAGAAGACGACGACCAAGGATATGTAGCCAGGAAAGGTCGACTCAAGTTGCCGGCATATGTCACGGTCTCGGTCTCCGGAATCCTTGTTGTACACCTACGCGGTACTTCGTCGTGGCACAAAAAACTGACATAGTAAGAGTGCCTGTGTTTTCCACCGACGCAACTAGCACGGAGTAACAGTCCACTTTCTTTCTTTCTTTTTTGCCTGAAAAGTAACAGTCCGCTTGGGAGGTGCATACGAAAGAATACAGGGGGCTGGCTATTTATAATCATCCGTATACTGAATTTATAATTTTGATAAGTTGATTTATGAAAGAAGGAACAGTCGATTTTCCGGCGTCTTCCTATCATTGGCCAGTTTAGCTACGCATCAGTCGACTGATTTTCGAATTCGGGGTCAGTCGGTTTTTCAACGAAGGAAGGAGGAGGAAGGGCATCGCCGGATATAAGGAAGAGCCTCGCTGGAGATAAGGAAGGGGCTCGCCGTCATCACCCCATTATCCATCTTAGAGTTCAGGGTGGTGGACAGCGGTGGTGGGGTGGTGGCGCACTTCGTCGAAGAAAAAAATCCAATCGCCGGCGAGGCTAGAGGGATGGTCGGGGCGACGGCTAGACCGGCGGCGGGGGACGGTTCCAGGGAGGCGGGGCCACAAGGCGGTCGCGGGAGCACCACCGGCCACAGGTGGTGGTTTGGGAGACAATGAAGAAGAAGCTCTATGTGCCACACGATTTTCATCCAACGGTCCACAAATCGACTGGCCCTAACTGGAAAATTCAGTCGAGTGATGTGTAGCCTCTCCCATCATTGGTAGTGCACCATAGACCTGTCTTCCGCCACCCGTCGAATCATTGTGGACTGTTACTCGTGAACCATGTCGCTCATTCGCACCCGCCCCACCCAAGCCGCTGCCGCCACCCCGACCATTCCTCTACACATCCCTCCTCCCCATCTCTCTGGTGCAACCACCCACTGCATCCGCACTCGTCAATCCTGTTTCTCGTCTCCACCGGCGACACCATGGTTAGGCACATCGTCCCTATCTTTGACTCGATCCTGCCTCGCCCTCGACAGAGACGCCACAGCTGACTCACTACATCGCCCTCTTCTTCAACAAAATCGACCAACCCTGATTATAATTTCAGTCAACTGGCCACCGCGAAAAACAAATTTATGCTTCACTGTCAATTTCCTAAAAAAAGGTGCTTGGCCAGTCATACAGAAAACAGGAGGAACAACCACGTACATGATCTGAAAGTTACGAGCATCTGAATATCTAGTGCTAGTATCCCGAAATTGTACAGCTACGAGCTACTACGTCACTAGGTACAAAAAAACGCCCATCTTGGTCAAACCATGCATGCGGGAAGAGGCCGGAGATAGCTAAGCTAGTATGTCTCCGGTATGGTTGCGAGATGGGTCCTCCACGCAGCTTCGCACGGGCTCATCACGCCGCCGGCGAGGATCTCCCCCGTCCTGGATTTACTCTCCGCCGCGGCCTGCTCCTCCAGCCTCGCCATGAACGCCGCCGCCTCCTTCCTGGTCATCAGCACCTTCAACCTCACCCCGCCGTTCTCCACGCGGCACTCCACCTCCTTCTCCTCGACGACGTCCTTGGCCGCCGCTGGCCGCTCCTTCCTCTTCATCATCTTGGCTCCGGCAACGGTGGCGTCCACCACCCTGGTTTCCCTGCACATGCGTGGATGCGGCAGGACGTTGCCCATGTTTGCGCAACCAAGCTCGTGTGCTAGAGAGAGTGAGGAGGAGGTGATCGCGGGCGTTTGTGTGTTTTGGTTTCTGAGCGACACTTCCGGCTGTGTTGTACATATAGCGATCGAGGCGCCGAGGTGGGGGAGACGAGCTGACAGAGCAGATGAGACACGGAGGCGGACCAAGGAGACTCGTTCAAAGATGAGAGGGCATTCCTTTTTTCCTTCTTAAATGATAAGTGCCACACATGTGGTACGGACTAACATCGCTCTAATGTTTTTACAACTAAAATTGCCATCCGAAAAAAAACCCAAAACCCCTAAAAGTTGACATCCAAACAGAAAACGGCCATACTTCACAACTAAAGTTCTCATACTGGGCAACTAAAATTAGCATAAAAAACATCAACTCGGAATTGCTTCGTGCTACACATGTGTCACTTATCAGGGTTATGATAAGTGACACACGTGCGACAAACGGTAATCCACACTTTATTGATAGCAAGGAGTACGGTTTACAGAAATGACAAACGGGTCATGGGGAGATCCCTTCCACAATTGGTGACCCAGAGCTAAAGAAGAAGAAAACTTAGCTAATTTGGGAGCATTACAGTTCATAGTACGCCCTTCAGAAAAAACTCGCAGCTAGTGAAATCTATCGCTCGAGCACAAATCTCCTTGATGATAGCATTGTACCTTCCTTATGTACTTTTTTTATCTGAGAAACAACTGCTTTGCAATTACATGCAATAACGATTCGGTCTAGCAATAAATCAAGAGCGAGAGCCAAAACTTCACGGCGGGCCAGTGCTTCCAACGTCGATGAGAAGACATTCGATTGTTCGGTGTGGTCATATCAATTGTGAGATGATAGTGGACCCCGAAACATAGGTCACGAAAAAAAAAGGAACCCGACATAAAATCTCCAATGTATTTGCATTGGCATATTGCTTACAACCTTGTCTAGCCATGACTCATGCCTAAGAATTCTCTACAACTTATTATCCGGGGTTAAATATTTGCAATGTTAACTGCTTGTCATCGTTGGATCTCCGAGTAGGAGAGTTTGTAGTAGGGAGAAGAGAAGCATTGTAAGGAGAGGAGTGTGAAGAGAGAAGACAATAGAAATCGCGATAACCTTTAGGATTATGTAGGTAGGGCTACATTAGCCCATTGGGCACAAACAAGCTTTCCTTATTCTCCTAAATGCGAACATATGCTCATTAGTCCCGCTTGTGTCTACAACTTTGCTAGGAGATATGTGGCTTGGGATGCGTTTCTACAATTAATGATCTTAATGACAAGTGTCGCTTAAGTTTTGGATACTGTTGAATATATATGATCTATTGGTGCGTGCTTAGCCCCGTTGTGGTGTTCATATAGCACACATTTTCTTACATTACTCTACCAAGGAGTTGTAAGAAGGATATACATTTCTCGTTCATAATTGATGTGGCGCTCTCGTATATTTATTGATATCATTAGCGAAATTGAGGATGTGCACTTTTATCAGAAAAAGAGCTGGAGAAGGAGACCGTGGTAAAACTAGCCACAACGGGGATTAACTTAGACTAGTAACATACATATGTTACTAGTCTATGTTACTACCTCTATAGTGGAGAGTGACATATATGATGTCATACAACATTTTATTTACTAGGTTATAGGCTCATTTTGTCTTGGTATGTGTGATGTTACTCATACGAGCATGATTAATGATACAGCCAATGGTCGGCTATAAGAAGTTGCCATGTCATCTACAACCAACCTCTTAGCCGACATGTACAATAGTAAATTTTAAATATGTACTAGTTTATCAATAGTTGACCCACCTTATATCCTCACAAAAGCGTCTTGTGTCTCGTGTTGCAGCTGGCTACTAACCAAGAGCCGCTTCTCTTCTCTCTCCTTCAACTAAGCAAAGATATATTATTCTATTCCTTATAGCCTGCTTATGTCACCCTATTATACTTGCTCTACTATGAGTAACTAGCTATGTGATCACATGCCTCTGTTTCTTCATTAATTACTTTGCCACATCATCTAATTTGCCTAGATATGTGTGATGTTACTACCTATGTTAAACCTATCGTGGGTAGTCTAAGAAAATATCCATCGTGATATTTTACCTCGGATATATACATTATAATGCTAATGTTTTATGTTGGATTTCTTTCTTTTTGAGTCATGTCTGATGTGGAGCTCTGCCAAGTGTCAACTAAGTGTGCAAGCTTGATTCCCAATCTTGAATGGGGTGTTTGTTTTCCTGTAAAAAAAATATCTAGGTAGATTTAACCTTGTAATTAGGAAAATTAGTCATTGGCATACAATCATTATGTGATTCCTCGAATAATGTAAGTGTAAATGCACATGGAACAAAAAACCATAGTGGGCTTGTGATCCTAGCTCGCACAAAGATTTAACCTTGTAACTAAGCAAATTATTTGTTGGCTTGGAATCTTGCCACAGTAAACTCGGAGGGTATAATCTAGATTGGAAAACATGTATTGCTTAGTGAACTTCTCACCAGAAAACCCAAACTTTTACAATGATCTCGAAGACAGATGTCACTTGTTTCGGACATTGTGTGACTTTGGCACCGTCAATTACTCTAGCCTACCTTCCAAGTAAGACTTTTTCTGGACTCTGCCGGGGTCTCATTCAAAGGAAGGCATGGGAGTAAGACTTTTTCTGGACATCGCTGGGGTCTCATTCAAAGGAAGGTATGGGAGTAAGACTTTATCTGGACTCCACCGGGGTCTCATTCGAAGGAAGGCATAATATGATCCTATTGGTGCTCACGTAGCCCGTTTTAGCGTTGATATAGTCAGTATTTTTGTTCTTACATTGCTCGGTATGATCGTTGTCGGTAACAAAAGTATTTCTTTTTTGTTCACAATAATCTATGTGCCTGGACCCTTTTAATGTTTAACGGTTTCATTCGTGAAATCAAGAATAAACACTCCTTTTTGCTGAAAAAAGGGCAAGAGAAGAAGATATCACTTTGTAAGTACTCTTATTTCCTAAGAAATTTCATTCTTAGGTTGGTGTGGAACTCTTTCTTTACTAGGCCGTGCGTGACGTGAAGCTCTACCAAGTGCAGGTTTGCAAACTAGACTCGCAAGTGTCAAGTATCCTCTCAAATGGGACGTTTGGTTTTCTTTGACATATTGATCTGACCACGTCTACTAAATGTAAACATCAAGGCGGGCCATGATATGTGCAAAGATTTAACCGTGTAAACAATCAAGCAGATCATTGCCATCAAATTCCTGCAGTTCTAAACTCTGATAATAGAAAAATATGTACCACTCGGGGAAATCGTTGGTGTGAATGAGCATATGCTCGCAGATACAAACAATTCAGACAAGGAATTTCCATGCAAACAGACGCTGTAATTGTGTCGCTTCGTCTCTCAAGTCATGTAGCGTCGGCGATACGTGTGGACTGACTAGTGACTAGTAGTACACGTCCATGTATCGTTAATGATGCTACATCTAAGGCATAGTGATGATATTTTAGTCGATATCATACACTCGGGACTAACAAACACGTTGACGTGGCAGACAAGTAAAGAAAAAAGTGAGGGTTAGAGTAATACAGTATACAGTATCATAATAAATGTTATGTTATTGTGTGTCATGCATGACAATAAATAAGATTATTTATGATATTATTCTATGATAATAGTATGCACTATGAAGATAGTATTAATGATAGTACTATATGATACTTCGGACGAGGATTTAGAGCTCTTGGGTGCTCCGCACCCCTATACGTACAATACCAGGAAAAAAATACCAAGAAATTTGAAAAAAAATCTGGGATTTTGGGATATCAAACGTAGGTTCCCGATGTACTTCCGTCCGAAATTTGGTGAAAAAAAATACCAGAAAATGTATTCGCGGCAAAAAAGACAAAAAAATCCTATGTATAGCAAAACACTGTTTGGGTACATTTTTTTCCAGGCAGTAATTCCTTTGCCACGGATACGTTTTTTGATATTTTTTCACGAAATTTCACACGGAAGTAGATTGGGAAACCAGGCTTGACATCCCGAAATCTTGGATTTTTTTGATTTTCAGGGATTTTTTTACGAATATTTTTCGTATAGGGGTGCGGAGCACCCGAAAGCTCCTGTGTATTTTCCATGATACTTCCCACTATGAGTAGTCTAAACTTCTTTGGCAACATTAACAAATTAAAGGAATTCGTGTCATCATGTATAACTACAATATATGGATTTGAACTGGTCATTAAGTTGCCGATTTGTCGGCGTTTCATCGGCA
Organism: Triticum urartu; assembly: GCF_003073215.2. NCBI lineage: Eukaryota > Viridiplantae > Streptophyta > Magnoliopsida > Poales > Poaceae > Triticum > Triticum urartu. Next base: position 544,177,230 of record NC_053022.1, read on the forward strand.
GTAGTTTTTTTTTTGCGGGTGAAAAGTGATTTCTCATTACTCAAGGTGGCCTCTCAGCGGAGGCCAGATGTACAACAGACTCAATCCCCGAGTGGAACCACACTGCGGTCCGGGGGGTCCTTCGCCCGTAAGAGGCAAGTTCATGACTACATTTATTTTCTCAACAATTACAAAGAGTAAAAGAGATCTCCCTTCCAGCGGCAACCACGATATCTCTAATCTCCTGAATGAGGGTGCGGTGCACCGAACGATCCTCCACCTTTGCTGTGATCATCGCCACAGCCTCCGCGCAATCCAGCTCGACCGTGATAGGCAAACCGGTCCTCTGCAGAGCCAACTCGAGGCCCTTCTTACAAGCCGCAAGCTCCGCTCCCAGGGCATTATCGCACAACTCTCTACATGCAGTATAGATGATTTCTCCACGATCATCGTGCAGAATCATCCCTCCTCCTGCCGCTCCCGTCGCCGCAACAAAGCTACCGTCGGTGTTCAGCTTAGTGCAGCCCAATGGTGGCGCGGTCCATGATCTCTCCTCCTTAGTCACCTTAGGGGGACGAGTGCCAAGCGGTGGCAAGGAGACCGTCATCTTCCCCTTGACCAAACCAAGCAAACACGCGTACCTTAGGGGGAGCAGGGCACCCCCATATGATCTTCCAGATGGCGCGATGACCATCCGGTGCCCTGCTCGTGGCGGTGGCCAGTGGACGTTCGCGCTCGTCCGTGGCGAACCAGTAAGCGGAGCGAACGGTGAAGATACCGTTCTTCTCCGGAGCCCATGCGATGATGTCGTCGGTAACGCGGGGCGAGGTTCATATGCTGGTCTCACCTCCACGTCTGCCTGGTGGAAGTAGCGATGGAGCAAGTCAAGGCGCCATGTACCGTCCTCGTGCAAGAGCTCGGCCACTCGTCGTAGTCGGCAGGTACCCTGTTGGGTAATAAGTTGGCGTGAAGGCTCGTGGGAATCCACCGATCTCGCCAAATCCTAATGTTACGGCCCTTCCCTACACGCCAGACGAGGCCCTTCTTGAGAAGCTCAAGGCCATATTGAATGGCCTGCCACATAGGGGAGGCATTGCCGGAGAAGACTGTATCCTCGAGGCGGCCTTCGGGGTAATACCTCGCCTTGAGGACCTGCGCACATAAGCTGTTAGGATTAATTAGTAATCGCCACTCCTGCCGGGCAAGGAGGGCCTGGTTGAAAGCGTGGAAATCGCGGAAGCCCAGCCCGCCCTGAGCTTTGTGCGCCAAGATCTTTGGCCATGCCAGCCAATGTGTCTTCCTCTTCCCTTCCGATGCCCCCCACCAGAAGTTCCGGACCATACGATTGAGGTCATCACATACAGACATTGGTAGCTTAAACACCCCCATTACATACATTGGTATAGCCTGCGCAATGGCTTTGATCATCGTCTCCTTTCCAGCCAAGGATAACGTATCACCCCATGCTATGATTCTCTTCAACAATCTGGACTGCAAGTTTTGAAACTTTCCACGAGACATGCGGCCCTCTGGTGTAGGTAACCCCAAGTATTTGTCCTCAAACAGATATGTTCCAATATGAAGAACTGCACGGACTTTCTGCTACTCTTCACTTGGACACGCATCACCAAACAGGGCGCTACATTTAGCCGGATTAATACTCTGGCCAGTGGCCCTCTCATAAGCATGCAGAACCTGCTTCACATTCCTTGCTTGCTCCTCTTCAGCTTTGAAAAATAGTAGAATATCATTTGCAAAAAGTAGATGGGACACGCCAGGAGCTCTACGACACACCTTTAGCGGGGTAAAGTCTCCATTTTCTTCCCCTTTCTTCAACAAGCAGAAAGACCATCAGCCACCAATAAAAATAGGAACGGGGATAGAGGATCACCTTGCCGTAGCTCACGAGACGGTGCAAACGAATCCAAGAGGGTACCATTGAATTTTACAGTGTATCTCACCGAGGTGACGCATGACATAATCCAGTTCACCCATCGGTGAGCGAAACCCATCTTTTGCATCATTCGCTCCAAGAAGATCCAGTCCATCCTGTCATATGCTTTAGACAAATCCAGTTTATAAGCGCAAAAACTTTTTTCAAGGTCCTTCTCTTGCTGTATGTAGTGAAAGCACTCGAAAGCAATTAAAGCGTTGTTTGTTATGAGGCGTCCAGGTACGAAGGCACTCTGCTCTGGCGAAATAATCTCATCAAGAATAGGGCGGAGGCGCTTTACCAGACATTTAGCCACCACCTTGTAGATGACATTACACAAGCTGATGGGCCGGAACTCAGACACTCGTTCCGGCCTGTCCACCTTGGGAATAAGTACTATGGCCGTGTCATTCACCCCTTCCGGCATAATGCCCGTTCGGAAGAACTCCTTCACGCCAGCAATGACTTGCTCCCTCATCACCTCCTAGTTCCTTTGAAAGAAACGAGCGGGAAATCCATCCGGTCCCGATGCCTTCAAGGGGCCAATCTGGAACAAGGCATCAACAATCTCCTTGTCAGAAAAATCTGCGCACAACCTAGCATTCATGCGGTCAGTAACACGAGTGTTAATTAAATCAATAACCGGGTCCGGACAAATGGTTTCGTCCGTAGTAAACAGCGCAGAGAAATAATCTGAGACCATCGCCACCATAGTTTCATGATCACTCTGGGTGGTTCCTGAAGCATCAAGTAGCTTCTTTATGTGGTTTTTTCTAGCACGCCATTTGTTGGGGAACGTAGCATAAATTCAAAATTTTCCTACGTGTCACCAAGATCTATCTATGGAGTCATCTAGCAACGAGGGAGGAGTGGATCTACATACCCTTGTAGATCGCGCGCGGAAGCGTTCAAGAGAACGGGGTTGATGGAGTCGTACTCGTCGTGATTCAAATCACCGATGATCCTAGCGCCGAACGGACGGCACCTCCGCGTTCAACACACGTACGGAACAGAGACGTCTCCCACGCCTTGATCCAGAAAGGAGGAGGGAGAGGTTGATGGAGATCCAGCAGCACGACGGCATGGTGGAAGTAGCGGGATTCCAACAGGGCTTCGCTAAGCGCTGCGGGAGGAGGGAGATGTGTCACGGGAGGGAGAGGGAGGCGCCAGGCCTTAGGTATGTTTGCTCCTCCTTTTCCCCACTATATATAGGGCCAAGGGAGAGGGGGGGCGCAGCCCTTGACCCTTCCTCCAAGGAAGGGTGCGGCCAAGGGGGGGAGGAGTCCATCCTCCCCAAGGCACCTCGGAGGTGCCTTCCCCTTTTAGGACTCTCCCCTTTTTTTTCTCTCTTGGCGCATGGGCCTCTTGGGGCTGGTGCCCTTGGCCCATATAGGCCAAGGCACACCCCCTACAGCCCATGTGGCCCCCCGGGGCAGGTGGACCCACCCGGTGGACCCCCAGGATCCTTCCGGTGGTCCCGGTACAATACCGATGACCCCGAAACTTGTCCCGATGGCCGAAATAGCACTTCCTATATATAATTCTTTACCTCCGGACCATTCCGGAACTCCTCGTGACGTCCGGGATCTCATCCGGGACTCCGAACAACTTTCGGGTTACCGCATACTAATATCTCTATAACCCTAGCGTCACCGAACCTTAAGTGTGTAGACCCTACGGGTTCGGGAGACATGCAGACATGACCGAGATGACTCTCCGGTCAATAACCAACAGCGGGATCTGGATACCCATGTTGGCTCCCACATGTTCCACGATGATCTCATCGGATGAACCACGATGTCAAGGACTTAATCAATCCCGTATACAATTCCCTTTGTCTATCGGTACGATACTTGCCCGAGATTCGATCGTCGGTATCCCGATACCTTGTTCAATCTCGTTACCGGCAAGTCTCTTTACTCGTTCCGTAACACATCATCCCGTGATCAACTCCTTGATCACATTGTGCACATTATGATGACGTCCTACCGAGTGGGCCCAGAGATACCTCTCCGTTTACACGGAGTGACAAATCCCAGTCTCGATTCGTGCCAACCCAACAGACACTTTCGGAGATACCTGTTATGTACCTTTATAGCCATCCAGTTACGTTGTGACTTTTGGTACACCCAAAGCATTCCTACGGTATCCGGGAGTTGCACAATCTCATGGTCTAAGGAAATGATACTTGACATTAGAAAAGCTTTAGCATACGAACTACACGATCTTTGTGCTAGGCTTAGGATTGGGTCTTGTCCATCACATCATTCTCCTAATGATGTGATCCCGTTATCAACGACATCCAATGTCCATGGTTAGGAAACCGTAACCATCTATTGATCAACGAGCTAGTCAACTAGAGGCTTACTAGGGACATGGTGTTGTCTATGTATCCACACATGTATCTGAGTTTCCTATCAATACAATTATAGCATGGATAATAAACGATTATCATGAACAAGGAAATATAATAATAACTAATTTATTATTGCCTCTAGGGCATATTTCCAACAGTCTCCCACTTGCACTAGAGTCAATAATCTAGTTCACATCGCCATGTGATTAACACTCACAGGTCACATCGCCATGTAACCAACATCCAAAGAGTTTACTAGAGTCAATAATCTAGTTCACATCACTATGTGATTAACACTCAATGAGTTCTGGGTTTGATCATGTTGCTTGTGAGAGAGGTTTTAGTCAACGGGTCTGAACCTTTCAGATCCGTGTGTGCTTTACAAATCTTTATGTCATCTCCTAGATGCAGCTACCACGTTCTATTTGGAGCTAATCCAAATAACTGTTCTACTTGGAGCTTATTCTAAATTGTTGCTCCATTATACGTATCCGGTATCTCTACTCAGAGCTATCCGGATAGGTGTTAAGCTTGCATCGTCGTAACTCTTTACGACGAACTCTTTTGCCACCTCCATAATCGAGAAAATTCCTTAGTCCACTAGTTACTAAGGATAACTTTGACCGCTGTCCTGTGATCCATTCTTGGATCACTCTTGTACCCCTTGACCGACTCATGGCAAGGCACACTTCAGGTGCGGTACACAGCATAGCATACTGTAGAGCCTACGTCTTAAGCATAGGGGACGACCTTCGTCCTTTCTCTCTATTCTGCCGTGGTCGAGCTTTAAGTCTTAACTTCATACCTTACAACTCAGGCAAGAACTCCTTCTTTGACTGATCCATCTTGAACACCTTCAAGATCATGTCAAGGTATGTGCTCATTTGAAAGTACTTTTAAGCGTTTTGATCTATCCTTATAGATCTTGATGCTCAATGTTCAAGTAGCTTAATCCAGGCTTTCCATTGAAAAACAATTTCCAAATAACCCTATATGCTTTCCAGAAATTCTACGTCATTTCTGATCCATAATATGTCAACAACATATACTCATCAGAAATTCTATAGTGCTCCCACTCACTTCTTTGGAAATACAAGTTTCTCATAAACTTTGTATAAACCCAAAATCTTTAATCATCATCAAAGCATACATTCCAACTCCGAGATGCTCACTCCAGTCCTTAGAAGGATTGCTGGAGCTTTGCATACTTATTAGCATCTTTCAGGATTGACAAAACCTTCCGGTTGTATCACATACAACCTTTCCTCAAGAAAATTGTCGAGGAAACAATGTTTTGACATCCTATCTGCAAGATTTCATAAATAATGCAGTAATCGCTAATATAATTCCAACAGACTCTTAAGCATCGCTACGAGTGAGAAAGTCTCATCGTAGTCAACTCCTTGAACTTGTCAGAAAACATCTTAACGACAAGTCGAGCTTTCTTAATGGTGACACTTACCATCATTGTCCGTCTTCCTTTTAAAATCCATCTGTACCTAACAGCCTTACGACCATCAAGTAGTTCTTCCAAAGTCTACACTTTGTTTTCATACATGGATGCTCTCTCGGATTTTTATGGCCTCGAGCCATTTATCGGAATCCAGGCCCACCATCGCTTCTCCATAGCTCGTAGGTTCATTGTTGTCTAGACAGGACTACGTACCACTCTAAAGTAGCACGCATCCTTGTCATCCCACGAGGTTTGGTAGTGACTTGATCTGAAGTTTCATGATCACTATCATAAGCTTCCACTTCAATTGGTGTAGGTGCCACAGGAACAACTTCCTGTGCCCTGCCACACACTAGTTGAAGAGACGGTTCAACAACCTTATCAAGTCTCCACCATCCTCCCACTCAATTCTTTCGAGAGAAACTTTTCCTCGAGAAAGGACCCGATTCTAGAAACAATCCCTTATTGCTTTCGGATCTGAGACAGGAGGTATACCCAACTGTTTTGGGTGTCCTATGAAGATGCATTTATCCGCTTTGGGTTCGAGCTTATCAACCTGAAACTTTTTCACATAAGCGTCGCAGCCCCAAACCTTTAAGAAATGACAGCTTAGGTCTCTCTAAACCATAGTTCATACGGTGTCATATCATCGGAATTACGTGGTGCCCTGTTTAAAGTGAATGTGGTTGTCTTTAATGCCTAACCCATAAACTATCATGGTAATTCGATAAGAGACATCATGGTATGCATCATATCCAATAGGGTGCAGTTATGATGTTCGGACACACCATCACACTATGGTGTTCCAGGCTGTATTAGTTTTTGAAACAATTTCCACAATGTCTTAATTCTGTGCCAAACTCGTAATTCAGATATTCATCTCTATGATCATATCATAGATATTTTATCCTCTTGTCACGACGATCTTTCAACTTCACCCTGAAATTACTTGAACCTTTCAATAATTCAGACTCGTGATTCATCAAGTAAATATACTCAACATCTACTCAAATCATCTGTGAAGTAAGAACATAACGATATCCACTACACGCCTCAGCACTCATTGGACTGCACACATCAAAATGTATTACTTCCAACAAGTTGCTTTCTAGTTCCATTTTACTGAAAACGAGGCTTTCAGTCATCTTGCCCATGTGGTATGATTTGCATGTCTCAAGTGATTCAAAATCAAGTGAGTCCAAACGGTCATTTATGGAGTTTTCATGCATATACACCAAAAGACATGGTTCGGCATGTCTCAAACTTTTCAAAAATGAGTGAGTCCAAAGATCCATCAACATGGAGCTTCTTCATGCGTTTTATACCGATATGACTTATGTGGCAGTGCCACAAGTAGGTGGTACTATCATTACTATCTTATATCTTTTGGCATGAACATGCGTATCACTACGATCGAGATTCAATAAACCATTCATTTTAGGTGCAAGACCATTGAAGGTATTATTCAAATAAACAGAGTAACCATTATTCTCCTTAAATGAATAACCGTATTGCGATAGACATAATCCAATCATGTCTATGCTCAACGCAAACACCAATCTCGATGGTAGAGGGAGCGTGCGATGCTTGATCATATCAACATTGGAAACACTTCCAACACTTATCGTCAGCTCACCTTTAGCTAGTCTCCGTTTATTCCGTAGCCTTTTGTTTCGAGTTACTAACACTTAGCAACCGAACCGGTATCTAATACCCTGGTGCTACTAGGAGTACTAGTAAAGTACACATCAACACAATGTATATCCAATATACTTCTATCGACCTTGCCAGCCTTCTCATCTACCAAGTATCTAGGGTAATTCTGCTCTAGTGGCTGTTCCCCTTATTACAGAAGCACTCAGTCTCGGGTTTGGGTTCAACCTTGGGTTTCTTCACTAGAGCAGCAGCTGAATTGCCGTTTCATGAAGTATCCCTTTGTTCCCTTGCCCTTCTTGAAACTAGTGGTTTCACCAACCATCAACGATTGATGATCCTTCTTGATTTCTACTTTTGTGGTGTCAAACATCGCGAATATCTCAAGGATCATCATATATGTCCCTGATATATTATAGTTCATCACGAAGCTCTAGCAGCTTGGTGGTAATGACTTCGGAGAAACATCGCTATCTTATCTGGGAGATCAACTCCCACTCGATTCAAATGATTGTTGTACTCAGACAATCTGAGCACAAGCTCAACAATTGAGCTTTTCTCCCTTAGTTTGCAGGCTAAGAAAATCGTCGGAGGTCTTATACCTCTTGACGTGGGCACGAGCCTGAAATCCCAATTTCAGCTCTCGAAACATCTCATATGTTCCGCGACGTTTCAAAAAACATCTTTGGCGCCTCAATTCTAAACCATTTAGCATTACGCACTGAACTATCATGTAGTTATCAAAATGTGTATCTCAGATGTTCGCAACATCCACAGACAACGTTCGAGGTTCAGCACACTGAGCGGTGCATTAAGGACATAAGCCTTCTATGACGCAATGAGGACAATCCTCAGTTTACGGACCTAGTCCGCATAATTGCTACTATCAACTTTCAACTAAATTTTCTCTAGGAACATATCTAAACAGTAGAACTGAAGCGCGAGCTACGACATAATTTGCGAAGACCTTTTGACTATGTTCAGGATAATTAAGTTCATCTTATGAACTCCCACTCAGATAGACATCCCTCTAGTCATCTAAGTGATTACATGATCCGAGTCAACTAGGCCGTGTCCGATCATCACGTGAGACGGACTAGTCATCATCGGTGAACATCTTCATGTTGATCGTATCTACCATACGACTCATGCTCGACCTTTCGGTCTCTTGTGTTCCGAGGCCATGTCTGTACATGCTAGGCTCGTCAAGTTAACCCTAAGTGTTTTTGCATGTGTAAAACTGTCTTACACCCGTTGTATGTGAACGTAAGGATCTATCACACCCGATCATCACATGGTGCTTCGAAACGACGAATTTTAGCAACGGTGCACAGTTAGGGGAGAACACATTCTTGAAATTGTAATGAGGGATCATCTTATTTACTACCGTCGTTCTAAGCAAATAAGATGTATAAACATGATAAACATCACATGCAATCAAATAATAGTGACATGATATGGCCAATATCATATAGCTCCTTTGATCTCCATCTTGGGGCTCCATGATCATCTTGTCACCGGCATGACACCATGATCTCCATCATCATGATCTCCATCATCGTGTCTTCTTGAAGTTGTCTCGTCATCGACATGCAAGTCGTGATTCCCTTGACAAGAACATGATCAATCTCATACATCACATATATCATTCATCACATCCTTTTGGCCATATCACATCACATAGCATACCCTGCAAAAACAAGTTAGACGTCCTCTAATTGTTGTTTGCATGTTTTACGTGGATGCTATGGGTTTCTATCAAGAACGTTTCTTACCTACGCAAAACCACAACGTGATATGCCAATTGCTATTTACCCTTCATAAGGACCCTTTTCATCGAATCCGATCCGACTAAAGTGGGAGAGACAGACACCCGCTAGCCACCTTATGCAACTAGTGCATGTCAGTCGGTGGAACCTGTCTCACGTAAGAGTACGTGTAAGGTCGGTCCGGGCCGCTTCATCCCACGATGCCGCCGAATCAAGATAAGACTAGTAACGGCAAGCATATTGAACAAAATCAACGCCCACAACTACTTTGTGTTCTACTCGTGCATAGAAACTACGCATAGACCTAGCTCATGATGCCACTGTTGGGGAACGTAGCATAAATTCAAAATTTTCCTACGTGTCACCAAGATCAATCTATGGAGTCATCTAGCAACGAGGGAGGAGTGGATCTACATACCCTTGTAGATCGCGCGCGGAAGCGTTCAAGTGAACGGGGTTGATGGAGTCGTACTCGTCGTGAATCCAAATCACCGATGATCCTAGCGCCGAACGGACGACACCTCACGTACGGAACGGAGACGTCTCCCACGCCTTGATCCAGCAAGGAGGAGGGAGAGGTTGATGGAGATCCAGCAGCACGACGGCATGGTGGAAGTAGCGGGATTCCAACAGGGCTTCGCTAAGCGCTGCGGGAGGAGGGAGATGTGTCACGGGAGGGAGAGGGAGGCGCCAGGCCTTAGGTATGGTTGCTCCTCCTTTTCCCCACTATATATAGGGCCAAGGGAGAGGGGGGAGGCGCAGCCCTTTCCCCTTCCTCCAGGAAGGGTGCGGCCAAGGGGGGGAGGAGTCCATCCTCCCCAAGGCACCTCGGAGGTGCCTTCCCCCTTTAGGACTCTCCCCTTTTTTCTCTTCTTGGCGCATGGGCCTCTTGGGGCTGGTGCCCTTGGCCCATATAGGCCAAGGCACACCCCCTACAGCCCATGTGGCCCCCGGGGCAGGTGGCCCCACCCGGTGGACCCCCGGGACCCTTCCGGTGGTCCCGGTACAATACCGATGGACCCCGAAACTTGTCCCGATGGCCGAAATAGCACTTCCTATATATAATTCTTTACCTCCGGACCATTCCGGAACTCCTCGTGACGTCTCCGGGATCTCATCCGGGACTCCGAACAACTTTCGGGTTACCGCATACTAATATCTCTATAACCCTAGCGTCACCGAACCTTAAGTGTGTAGACCCTACGGGTTCGGGAGACATGCAGACATGACCGAGAGACTCTCCGGTCAATAACCAACAGCGGGATCTGGATACCCATGTTGGCTCCCACATGTTCCACGATGATCTCATCGGATGAACCACGATGTCAAGGACTTAATCAATCCCGTATACAATTCCCTTTGTCATCGGTATGTTACTTGCCCGAGATTCGATCGTCGGTATCCAATACCTAGTTCAATCTCGTTACCGGCAAGTCTCTTTACTCGTTCCGTAACACATCATCCCGTGATCAACTCCTTGGTCACATTGCGCATATGATGATGTCCTACCGAGTGGGCCCAGAGATACCTCTCCGCTTACACGGAGTGACAAATCCCAGTCTCAATTCGTGCCAACCCAACAGACACTTTCAGAGATACCCGTAGTGTACCTTTATAGCCACCCAGTTACGTTGTGACGTTTGGCACACCCAAAGTACTCCTACGGTATCCGGGAGTTTCACAATCTCATGGTCTAAGGAAATGATACTTGACATTAGAAAAGCTATAGCATATGAACTACATGATCTAGTGCTATGCTTAGGATTGGGTCTTGTCCATCACATCATTCTCCTAATGATGTGATCCCGTTATCAACGACATCCAATGTCCATGGTTAGGAAACCGTAACCATCTATTGATCAACGAGCTAGTCAACTAGAGGCTTACTAGGGACATGGTGTTGTCTATGTATCCACACATGTATCTGAGTTTCCTATCAATACAATTATAGCATGGATAATAAACGATTATCATGAACAAGGAAATATAATAATAACTAATTTATTATTGCCTCTAGGGCATATTTCCAACACCATTCTGCCTTCCTGTGAAAGAATTTGGTATTGCGGTCCCCTTCCTTAAACCACGCCACCCGTGATCGTTGCATCCACATCATATCTTCGTGGTACAGGAGCTTGTTGAGGCTATCTGTCGCCTCCCGTATTTCCTTCCTATCGGCATTCATGTACAGAAGCTCCTCGAGCCGTGATCGAGACTTGTTAATCTCCTTAATGACATTACCGAATTTCCTCCGGCTCCAATCCTGCAGCTTCTTCATCAAATTACCCAAACCAAAGGAAATATCACCAAGATTAAGCATAGAACCCAGGTCTGTCCAAGTTTTCATAATTACCTCTGGGAGCGATGGCTCCCTTTCCCACATGACTTCATATTGCCGAAACCTCCTGCCAGCAGCTTGCATCGGTTCCTCTCGCGAGCACCGGATCAGGATAGGGAGGTGATCCGAGCTCGGTGCCATGAGGTGGTCCACCTTAGCATATTCAAACAAATCCCGCCAAGCATTAGTTGCAACCGCCCGGTCAAGGTGGACCTTGACGTTTGCACGTCCAGCACGTTTATTATCATATGTGTAGGGCAGCCCTGCAAAACCAAGATCACCCAATCCACAAACTTCTAGAGCATCACGAAAGTCAATCATCTGACCTGCCGACCGCGGTGATTCAGAGAAGTGTTCGAAGCTCCACATAGCCTCATTGAAGTCCCCAACCACCACCCACGGCAGTTCGGATTAGCGGTGAAGATCACGGAGGATGGACCACATGCGATGTCGGTCCTCCGTTCGCGGTTCGCCGTAGACGCAGGTGAGCCGCCAAGGTGGCTCCCCCGGCGCCGTCGTCACGTACGCATCAATATATCTTTTATTAATAGTTTTTACATCAAGACTCAGAGACTCATGCCAATACAAAGCCAAACCACCACTAAGACCATCACTATCTGACGCATCAAAACCACTTAAGCCTAACCGAGAGCGGTACCTCTTCATTTTATTATTCGACTGTCTAGTTTCACAAAGAAAAACAGTGCTAGGGGAATGAGGCTGTACAAGACTCACAAGATCACGAACTGTCAGAGGGTTCCCACCCCCTGGCAGTTCCAACTTAGGATATTCATTGCTCCTGACGAGGCTCCTCCGGCCTCGTCAGTTCGTCGGCGGCCCCTGGGCCGACTGCCTCCAATGGGTTGGACACCTCCATCCTGTCCTGGTCACGTACTTCACCATGCACTTGAGACTGCTGCCCCTCCAGCGTCTCTGAAGTTCTCCGCTTCTTCGGCGTACCTGAAAAGACATGATCTGCCATAGCAGTCGGTTTAGTATAGAGCACCATGGTTTTGTCTCCTTGTTCCTCACCAGCCGCAGATGACACCTCCTCTCCCGCATTCCGCTTCCCTAGTGTTGTAGCATCGGAGAGCTCTGCATTAGCCATACGTACCTCGTTTGACAGGTCACGTAGTGCTGGTATGATGTCAGATCTTGTGGGTTGAGAGTGCATGTTCTGAATGTGCGTGTGGACGCCCCCACTAATCTCATCTGCAGATTTCTGCACACCCGGTTCAAACTTGTCACTTCCCGACAAATTTTGCATTTGTTCTGCTAGCATCTGATCAATGGCCGGGTTGCCACTCTTGTGTTCTTCCCGCGTCTTGTATGAGCGCGCCTGGTCTGCCTCTCGGTGAGCCCCACGGCCCCCTCGTCCCCGTCCAGAAGAGGTGCTACTTCCTGCCGAGAAATCTAGGCCGCGGTAAGCTGTTGGATTGGACTTCGCCCGGACTGTGCCAGCTTGCCTTGTGAAGGGACGAGGCGGAGAGCATCGGAGTTTGCCACTGAACTTCCCCGTTGGTGCACCCCCTTTAACCTTCCTGCCGCATGACTTCTCCACATGGCCAAGGTAACCACAGGTGTAGCAGAAGTCAGGTAGTTTCTCATACCGAATTTCAAATTCAACCTTGGTACGCTGCTCTTTAACTCGAGCGTTCATCGCCACCGACGTCTCTAGCGGCTTATACACTGGCATTGCCACCCTGACGCGCGCATAATTACCCCTGTTCTCATCAAGTTCAGCTTGTAAAAACGTGCCCAAGTTCGCACACAGAGCTTTCACAATTTTCTTGGTTCTCCAGTTGGTTGGCACATCCAGGATCCGCACCCAGATTCTGATACGGTCAAGAACGTAGTCAGAGACTTTCCTCATCCCATCATAGGCTTCAATGATGAGTGGATCGTGTTTATATTGCCACGGTCCTCCCCGCAGAATCCTTGTCATATCGGCTTCACATCCAAAGTGGACGAGGTACCTGTTATCTCCATGGTATGAATAGTCAAAGTTCTCCTTCAACTTCCAGCCATCAACAACATTGTCAAAAAGAGCTCTGGGTGTTGGTCGATCCAGGGAGTAGACCAGCATGATCACCGTCCATGGATGAGCCGGTTACCGGAGCACCCCCTCTTCCTCAAGATCAACCTCCACAAGATCCGCCTCTTCCTCCGTGTCCTTGCCTTCCCTAAACTCTTCCGGGTCCTCAGCGTGCTGGTTCATGCCGGCCTGCTTCTCAGCGTGTCCAGCCTCTGGCGCCAGCCTCCTCATCTGATCCCATATGGCGAGGTCCTTCACGCGCGGTTGCGTCGCCACAGCGACACCAGAGTCCCTAGTGGAAGGCTTCGGGCGGCAAAGGGGAGCCCCGTAATCGCCCCCACCGACCCCTGGGTTCCATATATATATATAGGCCATCACAAGTATGAACCTGTCACGTCATAGATGGAGATATGTTTATGCGCGTCTAGCTAGCTAAGCTGCCTTGGAATTCTGAACTGATCGGCAACACGGTGATTTGTTTGACCGTTGCAGTGGCAAATGACGACGACGACCAAGAATATATAGCCAGGAGAGGTCCAACTCAAGGTGGCATATGTTACGATCTTGGTCTCCGAAGTCCACCCATCGTGGCAGCGCCGAGAGCGTCCTATGTGTACACGTACGCACCGTACGTCGTCGTGACACGAAACTGACGTAGTAAAAATGCCTGCATTTTCCACCGACGCAGCGTGTATTTTTTTAAGCATCAGTACAGACACAAGCGCTCATATACACGCGCATATACTCATCCCTATGAACGCACACACGCACATCCTACCCCTATGAGCATCTTTGAGAGACTGAGCCGGCATATCATCTTGAGATTTACGAAGTCACCGTAGGCGCCTCGTCGTCGACGGGAACGTCTTCTCCCACTGAAAGCGCATCGCCAGAAATCCTAAAATAAATTCAGGAATAATGCGAGCATCAGGATAAACCCTAGTGGGCTGGGAATACCACTGTCCATCTAACCAACTCAACCACAGGTTGATTCGCGACGCAGCATGTACTGATACAATGGGGTAACAGTACACTTTTTTTTGCTGGAAAAGCAACACTCCAGTTGGGAGTTGGGAGGTGCGCACGAGAACCAAAGGGGCTGGCTATTTATAATCATCTGCATAAGCATTTTTACAATACCTATATGCAAACTGACTGAATTTGTAATTTGGATAAGTCGAATAGCTGATTCTCCTCGTGTCTTCCTTGCATTGGTAATGCTTCCTTTCCCACCTGTGGAACTGTTATCCATTGTAACTCGTGGGAGATGTTGTGCATTCACGCCCGCCTACTCAAGCCGCCGCCGCCATCCCGACCATTCCTCTACACATCCCTCCTCCGCACCGGTATCCACCCCCTGCATCTAAACTCGTCAACCCTCTTTCTCGTCTCCACCGGCGACACCATGGTTAGGCCCTTGACGGAGACACTACAGCTGACTTATTACTACCTCGCCCTCTTCTTGGCCAAAATCGACCAACCCGGGTTCTAATTTCAGGCAACTGGCCACTAGCAACCGTGAAAAACAAAATTATGCTTTCACTGTCAATTTCCTAAAAAAAAGGTGCTTGGCCAGTCATACAGAAAACAGATGGGACAACCACGTACATGATCGATCTGAAAGTTACGAGCATACATTTGGTTCTAGTATTCCGAAAATGTACAGCTGCGTCACTACGTACAAAACGTCCGACGTGGAGAGGCGGCCGGCTCGGCCAGGGATAGCGGAAGCTAGTAGGCCTCCGGTATGGTCGCGAGATGAGACCCCACGCAACCCCGCACGGGCTCATGATGTCGCCGCCGGCGAGGATCTCCGCCGTCCTGGATTTACTCCCCGCGTCGGCCTGCTCTTCCAGCCTCGCCATGAACTCCGCCGCTTCCTTCCTCGTCATCAGCACCTTCAACCGCACCCCGCCGTCCTCCACGCGGCACTCCGGCCACGCCACCTCCTTCTCCTCGACGACGTCCTTGGCCGCCGCCGGCCGCTCCTTCCTCTTCACCCTCCTGGCACTGGCGACTGTGGCGTCCACCACCCTGGTTTCCCTGCACGCGCCTGGCAGCGGCAGGACGTTGCCCATGTTTGCGCAACCAACCATGGAGAGAGTGAGGAGGAGGCGGTGGCGCCGTTCGTCTGTTTAGAGTTCTGAGTGACACTTCTGCGTGTGTTATTATACAGGGATCGATCGAGGCGCCGAGGCGTGGGGAGACCAACTAGCAGAGGAGGCGGACCAAGGAGACCTGTTCAAAGGTGAAAGATGGCATTCGGTTCATCAGTCATCAGTGGCCAAGTGTCACCAGCACAGCAATCGCTAGATGATTTCGTGGCTTGCGTGCAGTGAGGGCCGGGGAAAAAAATAGCGCTGGTCAAGCACGGACCGTCGGGTCGATCAAGCATGGATGACGCTGCTGTCGTCGTTACGGTATTGGTTTAGAATAGAAGATCGGAGGTACAACTCCTTAAACACATTAAAACGAAGCCACGAAGGAGATCGAGGTGAATCGAACTGACCTCTTCGTTCAGCAAGAATCGCACTAACCAACTAGGATTACTTTTTTTTTTCTTCCTTTTCTTCTTTTTCAGTTCGTGGGAGCCCCTGGACGGCTACTCGAGCGTTCTCGGCTTTTGCGGTCGCCGATGCAAAAGCTGCATGCTGCAGTCGTCTCGGCTGCTGCAGCTGCCCTGTCGGCGGATGCGGAAATGCTCGGGGCAGAGGCAGCAACCATACAACAATTTACAAAAAAAGGGGTTGGGGAATGGGGATTGAGGGTGAGCGACACTTGAGCTAGACCAAGCCGACGAGACTTCTGGCATAAACATAAATAGACCCATGAATTTTCATCGCAAACGATTCCTATAAGAAATTGTGTGTGATGTAGTTGAATTTTTTTATTGATGACTAATATTGGATACAACAAATAGTACTTGAATTGTATGCAATATTTTTTTACTGTTACCATTCAAGAATACAAATGTTATGTTAAAATTTAAAATTCTCAGGGTTTATTTGGCCTTTTTAAGACATTAAGTGAGTTTCTAGCCATTTATTGACCGTAATTTAAATTTAAACTACATGTACATGCAACAACAAACCAAAATTTGAACTACATGGGTGCTGGCAGCGGCCTCGTACCTGGTGCGAGAGTATGGCGGGAGGGTGAGGACGCGCCGACGAATGGAGGAGCAACCGGAGCCCGAAGGGAAGGGGCGGGCAAGGGCCGGGGAGAGGGAAGCCAATGGATGCGCACCGGCGCCGAGGGGTGACGGGAGCCGACGGGAGGTGTGTGGTGGTGGTGGTGGGGGGGGGGGGGGGGGGGGGGGGGGGGGGCACAGAGGCAGGACAGCGGAGGTGCCCCGCCACCATCTTCCTAGGAGCCGACGCGGCTTCGCTGACCACTTCTCTGATGCCAGCGAGGAGGTGGGGGCGAAGTGTGGGGGGGGGCCGCGGCGGCGCAGGCTATGGTTCCCCTGCCGCCGCCAAGGGAGGCGACGCTGGGGTCACGGGGTGGGAGTCGACCTTTTCTTGTCCTGTCATTGATGGAGAACATTTTGTTTAGTGGCAGATCTAGCAGGGGTGCCGTGCGTGCCATGGCACACCCCCTCCGAAATTGTAAAAAAAATTATTATATACTTAACACTAAATATTCATCAAGTTGTTGCCATTTTCATACTATTTATTAAAATTATGATGATGTTTAGTGTAAACTTTAAACTGCAGCACCCAAGCCTGTGATTCTAGGTCCGATTTTGTTTCATCAGCACTCAGTAGTTAAAGGGCCATCTATAGGTCATCAAAAAGTCTGAACCTGTCATGTCATGGACGGAGAACATTTTGTTTATGCGCGTCTAGCTAGCTAGGTACCTTGGAACGGGTCTGCAACATGGCGATTGGTTTGGCAGTTATGGTGGCAGGACACGACCAAGAGTATATGGCTCGGAGGGGTCGAACTCACGAACTCAAGAGTATATTGGTTTGACATAGCAGTTACTGTCTCGATCCCCGGAGTCCACCCATGATGGCAACGGCGAGAGTGTCCTGTGTACACGTACGCACCGTACGTCGTCGTGACACGGAACTGACGTAGTTAGAGCATCCACAATGTATGTCATAGCCAACGTGTACTGATTTTTCATCGACGCAACGTGCACTGATACAACGGCGAGATGTCTGCATTTTTCATTGACGCAACGTGATCTGATACAACGGGGTAACCGTCCCTACGTCGACACTCGTTGCGGGCTATGTCAAATAATGGCACCCGTTCGTGAGCTATAGCCGCACTATTTTGAACTTTATTAGAAAATTGCACATAAATATTATTTAAGGGCACCTTGTTCAAGTCGATATAGCAGGGCTACAGCCGGCTATTATAAACTTTGCCGTCAAGCCTTTGCCTCTCGCGACACCGTGGTTTGACACATTGTCCTTGTCTCCGACTCGGTCTTGCCTCACCCTCGACGGACACGCTGCATCCGATTCACTGCCTCACCCCTTCTTCAACGAGATTGGCCGACGCCCATTTTAATTTCAGGCAACACTGACCATCAACAAACATGTAAAACAAATTTATGTTCCACTGTCAAGTCCTAACAAAAGTGTTTGGCCAGGGATAATCTTACAGAAAACAAGAGGAACAACCACGTACATGATCTGAGCATCCGAATATCTAGCGCTAGTATCTGAATATCTGTACAGCTACTAGCCAACGTCAGCACGTACAAAACGGCCGACGTGGTCAAGTCAAGCCATGCGCGGAGAGGCCGACATAGAGGAAGCTAGTGCGTCTCCGGTATGGTTGCGAGACGGGGCCTCCACGCAACCTCGCACGGCGGGCTCATCACGCCGCCGGCGAGGCCCTCCCCCGTCCTGGATTCACTCTCCGCGGCGGCCTGCTCCTCCAGCCTCGCCATGAACTCCGCCGCCTCCTTCCTCGTCATCAGCACCTTCAACCGCACCCCGCCGTCCTCGACGCGGCACTCCGGCCACGCCACCTCCTTCTCCTCGACGACGTCCTTGGCCGCCGCGGGCCGCTCTCTCCTCTTCACCATCTTGGCTGCTCCGGCGAGGGTGGCGTCCATCACCCTGGTTTCCTTGCACATGCGTGGCAGCGGCAGGGCGTTGCCCATGTTTGCGCAACCAAGGTCGACTTCTATGGAGTGAGGAGGAGGTGGCCGCGACGTTCGTGTCTTGTGTTTCGATTTCTGAGTGACACTTCTGCGTGTGTGATTTATATAGCGATGGAGGCGCCAAGGGGGGGAAGACGAAGTGGCAGAGCAGATGAGACACGGAGGCGGACCAAGGAGACTCGTTCAAAGATGAGGCGTCAAGTGTCATCAGCGCAGCAATCGCGAGATGATTTCGTGGCGTGCGTGCAGTGAGGGGCGGGCGAAAGTACAGAGCTGGTCAAGCACGGGGCGTAGGATCGATCAAGAATGGATGGTACTGTCCTCGTGTTACGGTATTGTTAATTTTGAATCTAGTACGTATTCAGGGCTTCTGCCCAAGATGAGAGTTGGACACTCGAGTAGAGAACAGTAACTGAGTTTGTCTTCAATCACATGACACTGGCATTTTCTAGATCAACCCCCGTCCCTACCGTTAGTTTTTCTAGGATAGGTTAGTGCCCGTACTTTGCGACGAGAGAACATTGATGAATGTATGCATTATATAGAACATTGATGAATGTATGCATTATATTTTGGCCGGCGCCCAACCGACCGGCCCAAGCGCCAGATTGTTCGTCTCCTCGGTCGGTGGATGCATTGTTTTATCTCGTCTGCGTTTTTTCCCTTCCTTTCTCCCTTCCCCTACGTGAACACGTGGCGCGAACGCAGGCACTCCCCAGTTCTTTGGACCCGGGCGCAACAGGACATCCCCCTTTGGGCAGCCTCTCTGGCGCCGTCCGTCGCGGCCCACGCGCTGGTCGCCTGTGTCCACAGCAATGGCGCTCTGTCCCTCACCGCCTCGCCCACAACAGTCCACCTTTGCAAATCCCCTTCCCCTAAAATCGTCGATTGTGGCTCCCCATTTGTCGGTTGCAGCTCCATGCAGCATGGTTCTAGGTTTTCGTCGTCGAAGGGTCGCTTTCAGCCACAACTGGTTGTAGCTTCTCCAAAATCTCCGATTCCAGCTCCTTCGATCCACTGTTGCAGCTTCTCCATTCGCCGATTCGAGCTCCGTGCTTCATTGCTACAACTTCTGCCCAATCGACGGTTCCAGCTCCGTGATCCTTGGTTGCAGCTTCTCCAATCGCCGATTCCAGCTATGTGCTCCACGGTTGGAGCCGATTCCAGCTCCGTGCTCCACGGTTGCATCTCTGCTATCGATGGTGGCCGTTGGATCCAGCTTTGCCAACTGACAGTTGAAGCTTCGCATATTTCTAGGTTCGGATCACTAAGCCACCTGCACAAGTCTGGGACCTTATGCAAAAGAAGTTACTTTTTGAGAAACACATCTTTTAGCAATTTTGAGCAAGACGACACACTTTCTTTCGGAAATCGTACACAACACATTATTTTGTTCTTTAATTATATATATAATAGTACTAACCAGTGCCCGATGAGCCCGAATAGCCCCCCCCCCCCACCCCCACACACACCAATGACAAAGACCGTGCCCTAAAAGAGCATGTAGCATGCATACATAACATACATGCAGAACTGAAGAACTACCCCGTATCTTGGCATGTACGATCGAGAGCAGTTTCGTACTGCGGGATCTAATTTTCGCGGCTTCAGCCCCCCCCCCCCTCCCTCCCCCCCCCCCCCCCCCCTCCCCCCCCCGCCCCCCGGCGCTGGGCCGACTCATTCTACGTTTTTTCTTCTATTTTAAGACTCAAAAAAGTGTGCGACAAGTGCAATTGACAAGGATCAAACCTGAGACCTCTTCCTTCCAAGTGAGGCACATTGACCACTACCGCCACCTCGTCGTTTTATGAATACCTACTTCATGTTATATATTTCTATGTATAGGAAATGCCCCCTTACATATTCCATGCTTTTTTCTTGTTTCTTTTTTTCTTTACTTAAAGTAATGATCTTTTTCCAGTCAATGTTTTTTTTTCAAAATTGATGACCTTTTCCCAACTTGAATGAACTTTTTTCAAAATCAATGAAATTTTTGAACAATATAGTGAACCTTTTTAAAAAATCGATGAACTTATATCAAAACTGACGAATTTTTTAAAAAATTCATGAACTTTTTTCAAATCTAATGAACCTTTTTCAAAATTCATGAAATTTTTTCTTCAAATCCGCTGAACTTTTTTCAATATCGATGAACTTTTTTTCGAAATGGATGAACTTTTTTTAGAATCGATGAACTCCTTTTTTATTTTGATGAATTTTTTAAAATTCGATGAACCTTTTCAAAATCATAAACATTTTTTATTTCTTGATTTTTTACCTTTTTATTTTTTTATTTTTAAAAATTCAATGGAGGTGAAACAACGCTCAGTGTTTTTGAGCAACAGGTGAAACAACGCTCGAGCCACCGACCAGGCGGCGATCAATGAAGGAGCGCTCGCCACATGGGCCGGCCCACAAGCAGGCGGCTGTGAGCGCCAGCTAGAGGTGCTGCCGCCTGCAGCGCTGCATAGGAGGGGACCTCCTATACGCCGCTTATTGCGGCAAATTGTATGTGGGAATCGAACCAGCGACCAACGGCAAACGCGAACGCACAGCTAGGCAGTGCGAAGAGCTGAGTCTAGTGGTTAACAACGAACGGCAACGGTTATAATACAATGAACAGCTCTCTAAAAAAACGTCCGTGTGTGGGATGGAAGACACGACCCCAAGTAAGTGAACCATCATCCCTAGCCACTGTGGCCATAGACTTGTTTGTCTAAAATGCTAGCTCAGTTTATAAAAACTATAGGTGGTGAAAGAAAATAATTTTTTTTTTGAAATCTCGAACGTGGTTTTCTTTTTCACAATGGTAAATATATTTACAAAAACTAACATTTTCAAAAATTTCTCACAAACTTCGAAACTATGAACAACTTTCTTAAAAAGGCACAAAATCAAAAATGAAAACATTTTTCGAAACTATGAACAACTTTCTTAAAATGCGAACATTTAAAAAAACAGGAGCAAAATTGACAAACTCTAACAATTTCCGAAATATGAATATTTTTTCAAAACGTGAATATTTAATGAAATTCTCCCAATTTTATTTCAAACTGTGAACAAATTATGAAAACATGATTTTTTGAATTGTGAACAAACTATGAAAACATGAACATTTTACTTTAAAAATGATAATGAATAATTTTGGCAAAATACGGACATTTTATGTAATTTTCGGAACATTTTTACAATTTGTGGACAAATATTGGAAACATGGGTTTTTTGAGTTGTGAACAATTTTTTAAACAGGAAAATTTTATGAAATCGGTGATTTTTTCTGAATTTGTAAACAAATTTAAAAATGCTAAGATTTTTAGAAATTTGGAGCTTTTTTGAATTTTAGATTTTTTAAAGAAGTGAACAAATTTTTAAATACTCAATCTCTTTGGAATTTCTGAACAAAATTTGAATACATTAACAAAATCTGTAAAAATGAACAAATTTCAAGAAACCCAAACTTTTTAAAAATACAGAACATTTGGCGAAAAAGAAGAAACTTGAAAAATGAAATTGAAAGAAATTATAAAGAAAAGACAAAACAAAAATGGAAACAGAAAAAAGAAAAACGAGAAAAAACGAAAAAGGGAAAACGAGAAAAAACAAAAAACAAAAAACGAAAAATAGAAAGCAGAGATTATTTAGAAATTAAAAAATGGTTCAGGAACCTTTTGAAGGGTTCCCAAAACCAGTAACAGCCGGCTGGAAATCCTCTAGAAGGTTTCCAAAACTAGAATGTACCTAAATTACATATGAGCCGGCCCAAATATCTTTATTCTTAATGGAGCAGTTGGTGAATCGTCTGCACGGTTTATTTGCACTGGTTTATTTGCGCTGGTTTATTTTTGCTGGTTTTTTCGTCTCTCCTCCCACCCTGGTCCATCGGTTTATTTTTCTCTCCACTCTTTATTACAACCAGAACTTTTCTAAGGTATAACAAATCACGGATCTAACTTTCTTAAATTATGCAAATCAATCTATTCCTTTTATTGGTTCAATTTGTCTTAGGAAACAAATAATAAATTTTCAGAAAACAAATGATATATTTTAATTTAACTTTCCTAACTTATCTAAATCAATCGATTTCTCTCGTTAGTGAAATTTGTTTTAGGAAATAAATAACAGACACGTCACAAACTTTCCTCCTAATAAATAGTTTCTTAACATTTGCAAAATTTCCTAATCAGACACGTTACAAACGGGCAGGTACTGATATTACGTTACCAAACAATAAAACCCCATTTGCATAGAAATCAGTTCAAAATTCTAACTTCCCTAAATTTTTAACTTTCCTTGATAACAACCAATCTCTACTCCTAATGAAGCAGTTGGTAGTCTCCGCCGGTCAATTTTCGTCCCACCTACCATGTTTTTTTCGTCCCACCTTCGCTGGTTTTTTTGTAGATTTTTTTTCGTCCCCTCCCCCACTTCATCGGTTTACGAGTTGGTTGAATAGTCCCATCACTTTCGTCTGGTTTTTCTTTGTCCCACCACCAATCACCTTACCATACTGGTTTCTTATCTATCGGTTTATTTGTTTCTTTACTCTTTTATTGCAAATCAGCACTTTCCTAACATACAAAAGATCACGGATCTAATTTTTCCAATTTATCTAAATCAACTGATCCTTTCATTAATGCAATTTGTTTTAGGAAACAAATAACAGATTTTCAAAAAACAAATAATCTCTACCCAGTCTGCGGTTGTGATGGTCGGCCGGTAGTCGTTTCATTTCGTACGCTCGATCGGTCTCACCTCTATTCACGTACAGTAAAAGGAAAGAGATCGTGCACGATAAAAGGAAAGAGAAGGAAACTTCCTCGCTTGCCGCTTGCAATTTTCTTTCTACCAAATTAACGATGCATCCACGCTAAAGAAAACCGATGCAGCCTCCTCAAAGGAAAAACAAACAGCCCACCAACTCCGGAGTCCCGAGCGAGGGTCCCCTGCTCGTGCGCACGCCGCCGCGGATCCGGCTTGCCTGCTCCCTCGCCATGCTCCCATCTGTGCTCCCACTCCATCCTACGGCTGTCTTTTTCTTTCTAATTTTATCATTCCCCCCTGATTTTAAGGAGGTGGGGTCGGGCCTTATCTTGTTCCAATTAAATCATCCCACCTATGCGGGAGCACGGATGGGAGCATGTTGGGGGAGCAGGCAAGTCTCGTCCCGCCGCCGCCGTCCTTCCGTTCGAAAGCCCCACGGATGTCTCACCCCACGCCCGACCCCCACTCCGGGTTTTTTCGTACCCAGCCGCCAGTGATCGGAGTCGCTTCTCTCCTCCATCCGGTGGATCGGCTCCACCCTCCCCAGAATCCCCATTCCCTTCGCTGCCTCCTGCTCCAACACCGATGTCCTGACGCCGCCGTCTCCTGGTAGGCCTACACGCCCACATGCCCAGCAACTACCGAGGTCGATGATGGAGCAGCCCCGAGACCCTCCTTGTGTTGCAGTGGGAGCGGAAGAGGCAACGCACGCCCAGAGAATCTGCTGAGAAGACGATGTCGCCGCCGACCTTGAGGTACAGGTCTGTCTCCATGAGCTCGAGGAAGCCATGGCCGATGCATCCAACCACGGATGCCGCACCTTCGTGGCTGCCACCCTCCCTCGCCGCCCTACACAACCTACTCCTCGGTCACCTCATTGCCACCGGCGGCTTCAGTATGTCGTGATCGACCATGAATCTTCTTATTGTTCGATTTTGAGATTCAATCAGTTAGGATTTCATTTGGTTCCTTATCCCCTTTTGCAGGTTTTGTGAACTCCATTTGCAGAGGGAGCTTAAGTGCAATTTCATTTCAGGAAGAGTTGGCACATATGTCTCCTTTTAGTCTGATACTTCAGACTTCAGTACACATCAATATTTCTCCGTTTTTAAGCTATGCTACAAATGCTTAAGTACAGCTTCAGGTTTCAGTTACATTTTATACACATTGCCATGTTCTAAACTTCTGATCCATGGAGACATAGTATGTTTTCTACAAAAATAAATCATCGTAACCTAATCTCATGCAACTTGATGTACTATGCTTTGTTGTACTGAGAAGCTGCAAAGCCTAAGCCTCATGTAAATATAGGAGGGCATCTCTGAAGCGATGGGGTGAATGATCTACATAATTTTTGGGATGCCGTAAATCTAAATCTTACCTCTCCCTCAGCCATTCGCGATCTGGCACCCCCCTGCATATATAGATAAGTACATGGTGTTTACCATAATTTACTTTTGCCTTCATAGTAGTCTTCTTAAATGTTACTGTTGAGTATCTCATTTCCAGCATATTAGTAGAGGAGCCTGCAAGTTTGGATAGTTATGTTTGTTGATGGGATTCATTGTGCTGGTTAAAGTCGTAATATATCAGCAGGTATGGCATGAGATTCATTGTTCTGGTTAGATGAGAGTAAATCATGGGACACATTTCACCGTATTGGATTATTTTATTTAGAATTCCTTAGTCAGGTACATTCTTTCTCTTAACACATCTCCCTCTACATGTTTTATATATTTACAACTTCCAATTTAATAGCAGATCTCAATACTTGCTTGCATGGTGTAAGAATGAAGAAGTATGTTTTATTTTGGCTCCTAGCTGTAGTCTACAACTGGGTGTTCCAAGAATTTGTTTTGGCATGGTCTTCTTTGCTACCTCTTCATGTGCGACCCTCCTTATTTGTTGGTTGATTTTCTATGCAAGAATCTTGCCTGATGGTCGAAAATATATGGTCACATATTTGCTCCAGGGATTTAATTTTAGTCAGAGCTGATTGACAAATGATCAGCCAATTAGTATAATTTTCTAGCTTAATACATGTCACGTAAGTATGTTTTCCTTAATGTGATATGCAATGTAAATTTTGTGGGTCTCTCAGTTGCTATGAGCCTAATATAGTTAACCGGAAAGCATGATTCTGATGGAAATGCAAAAGAAACAGAACCTGAAATAATAGTTAATTGGATTGCATGATTCCAATGGAAATGCAAAAGAAACAAACCTGGAATAGTAGTTAATTGGATAGCATGATTCCGATGGAAATGCAAAAGAAACATATTTTTACTATTATTGTACAACATATTTTTATTTTATTATTTTACTGCTTAAAAAGAAAGTAAATCAAGACCTTGAGGAATGCTAAAAATATATATGTAAATGAGGAAAGGAGAGCCGAAGTTCAAGGCATGTTCAGCTCCAATGACTTGCTCTCAATGAATTGTTAGTCCTCTGAATATTTTTATTCCTCTGATCTCAAACATCGTCTACACAAGAGTCTAAGCTTCGTCTGCCACCGCTCTTCAGTTCACGCTGTTGATGTTGTGAGGACTGGCAGCTCTTCAGTTCATGCCGCCAATGTTGTGAGGACTGGTAGGACTTCAATGGGCATGGAGGATGCAACCTAGGGCGAGGGCATCAGTGCGTTAAGTTGGCGGGGCTGCGTTGGTGGGGGGCGGCAATGGCGGCAGCACCGCCGATGTCCACCAGAATCTCTAGCCGCAACAGATCGAAGAACAACTTGGGGATGTCGTGCAGCTCCTGCGTGTAGTAGATAAATCACCGCCCAGATAAATCACCGGGACACTATACCAAGGGTCGTTCATTGGGCCAGGATAAAAAATCTCGAGGGTGCCTCAAGTGCGACTCTAGCTATTGAAAGTCAACGAACCTGACTACTTCCGGAGTTTGATAAGGATTTACAGTGAGTTCTCATAGTGGTTTATGTGCATGATGGGATGCTGGTACTGCTGTTCTACTTTACTGCAGTTGTTATTAAGCAGATTTTGTCAAAGCAATTGCTATGTGTATGCCATTTTCTTGTTCTAGACGTGGCTGCTTTCCATGTTGTAGACATGGATATGATGATTGGTCGATGAATCAATTGATTTCTAATACCAACAATTGTGTTTCTGGCTATTCTAATACTGACAGTTTTGTTTCATTGTCCAGCGTTGAAACTATTCATATGGTGATGGATGCAGCATAACCATCAGTTGAAGTAGATAATCTTCAAGGCTGTTTACCATTATCCAGTTGGTTTATTCGAATTTAGGTTTGTAGTAATTTATTCAACATCTAGGTTTGTAGTGTTAACACTGATTTACTTAGTTTCAAATTAGTACATTTCATATGTATAAAGGCATAAACATCTCTCATTTCTAAATAAGTTGTAGATGATTTCCTAGCTTTAAGTATATAGGAAACACACATTATATTCAATTCACTTGTTAGCACATGTGGCAATTAATTTGGATAGGACCAGTTAAAGTACATCTCATTCAACGGCGTTTTTTGTCGTGTGTTTTAAGTTTTTATTATTAGTAGCATGGGTTTCTATAGCTAGCCCAATGATGACCCCCACTTTAACCGACATGTTGTCAAGCTCAAGGCTACCAGTGAACATCCATATATAGCTCATCGATTCATTTTCAGATCACTAGCCCTATTGTCATCGCATCATTTTCATGATTGTCAAATGCCTAATCGATGCTCTAATTAATTCATTGCCTTCAGTTCGTGTAGCATGTTGGTAACATAATTTGGTCCATTTCATGAATGATGTGAACTAACAGAGTAGCCATAGTACCAAACTATGTGTAGCAGGGTGTAGGGAGTTTGTCGATTTTATATATGCTAATCACTGATTGCTACAGTTAGGAAGAATTTTCATCAACCACCAAAGATTGACACGTTGATAAACCATGTTTTTTTCTTTGAGATTCACCGGGGGGGAGTTTCCCACCTGAATATATTACTTCAAAGTGGCCAGAAAGCCAGAGTTGGGTTATCCAGTTTATAGGAAAACCGGATCCGAAAACCTTAACAATACCCCGTTTTATAAGGGAAACCGGGCGAAAAACCGTACAAGGCACGGCCTAGCTGGCAGACATAAGACCATCATCATGAGGAGACACAAGATGTGGATGTAGGGGTGTCGTCGAGAGATCACAATACCAGGACTTTGCAAACAGCCCAAACGCATCGGCGGCATACCGGCCCCATGGCACAACTTAGGAGCATCCACCAATCAACGAGTGTCATCCCAGAACACGAACCTTGACTGGGGCTCCGCCACAGAAAAAGGAATCGAATAGCAGTTGAGAGGCCATCTTGCGCCATCCTGAGCAAAGATTGAAGTCCGAGACAACACCAAAGAGCACCAAGCTCGCCGCAAACACCAACGGTAACCCATGAGAAGGGTCTTGGAGGCAACCCATTACCAAAACTGGAGACCGCACGAGAACACCACCGTAGACGAAGAGCTCCAATCAACCGAGACCATCCATGATGCCTCAAAGCTATTGGTGCAGCCGAAAGGCAACGAGCGACCGAGTCCACACCAGGACGAAGAGTCACACGCAGCCGAGTCTACATCACAACAGCGGCACCGCCGGCGAAGCCGAAGGGCATCAAGGAGCCGAGTCTACACCCGGATCGCTTCTCCAAGCACACCAGCGCAAGCTGGCCGCACCACCACCACCGTCCAACCCGCAGTGAGCAGCCACCACACAATCCACCAAGCTGATGCCTTCAGGAAGGAATGCGACGCGAAATGCGCCGCCATTAGCCGTTCCAGACGGACCAGGAACATGGTTTTCCCCAGGAGCCTCGAAGGGGAAGTCATCATGACAACGATGCCTCCAAGGAGGTAAGCAGCACCCGAGGGCATCACCATCGCCGACTCCGGCAGGAGCAGTGGCTTTCACCCAAGTGAGTAGACCACCTCCGAGGAGCACCGGTAGACTACGAATCGCTGCTCCCTGCACCACCACAGCAAGAGTCATTCAGCCCGCTGCCGCACGTGACCAAATTCGGTCCACCGCAGTCAACCGCACCTCACGGAGACCACCGGCAGCCAACCACCAGAACAAGGCGACAGATCCATCAATGGCCTTCCAGACGCACAGCCACCGGACGCAACGCAAGCCACCGTGCTCTACCAAGCACCATGCCGACAGGAACGGAGGACCGCTGCCCGAAGGCAAGAACCATCGTGGTTCCGAGCCGCGGCCAAGCAACAAAAACACCAGCGCGCCCCATGCACGCCAGCACAGCCGCCGGAGACCGGATCTGCATCACTCGCAGCTGGGGCGCTCTTCGGCCGCGCCCCTCGACGCCCTTGGTCGCAAGCCGCCACCACCAACAGCAGCAGCACCGCTGCACCTCCATGCGCCGGAACCGGCCACCGGCGCACCGGCCGAGCTCCACGCCACCCCTGCACGCACATGCTGTAGGCCCTGCACGGCCCAGATCAGGCCCGTAGCACCGTCGCGCGCACCCCGCGCTGATGCGCGCAACAATGGTTCTATTATTTTTCCAGTGCAAAACACAACAGGTTTACTTGGTGCTGCTCCACATACTGAACAAAAGACACAGTGGATTGTATATTTTGATGCAAATATATCAGGGACTTCAAGATATAATCTTCAGCATGTGTTGCAAGTTGGTTCTTTTTGCTTTGAGGTTCCACCGATTGAACCGAAGAAGGACCTGGTGACACCCAACTTCCGGACTCCTCCAGGATGAACAAGGCTTTTCTCGTTTGGTGATCCAGACGGTTAACAGAAGTCCAAAGCGTGCAAACGTCCTTCCCTTTTATTTTAAAACTAGACCATGATGGCGCGCGTTGCTGCGCCCTTTCATTTGTAAGTTTAGATGATTATGATTTCTATTAAGTATACGAGGTAAAAAAGATAGAAGTATTTGTAACTTAGGAATTTCAGGAATTTCCAAATTGATAGAGATTGCATGTAAATGTATCATTTCTGCAGAAAATGTCAAAAAATTTTGGTTAGCATACGGACAGCAAAAGATTTAATATACTCCTACTGTAACAAAATATAAGATGTTTTTTGACAATTATGGCAGTGTAAAAAAGAATAATTATATTAAATTACGGAGGGAGTGTATTATAGATTTTTCGCCATGCACATCCATATTTAATCTCAGATTGATATAATGGCTCAGTCTCACGAAGGTGCTCATAGGGATAGGGTTTGCGTTGTGGTTTTTCCATTGGGGAATGAGTGTATATTGCGTATATATGGAGCGCCATCTAGTATAGTGTTCTGATAAAAACATATACAAGAGTCAACTTAAAGCCGGTTTGTTATTTGCAAGGTCCATCATGCCTCTCTTAAAACAATAGACTACAGAAATTTAGCAGTTAACAAAATATTCATCCAATCAAAGCTTTTTAGAATCATAGTAATCAACCATAATTTTATTGTGAGGTCACATTTATGAGCTATCTTCCATGCAAATTAAGAAATTAACACAGAGAAGTCCTATTATGAGCCCGAGCTGAGATGGTCTCATTATCCTTCCCGTCCAAGCGCTTCCAGATTTGCATTGCACCAGGTATACGGCAGTGTATTCGAAATAATATATGCATGGCGTGGCCCACCTACTGACCAGCATTAATGTGACGTCTCCGCTACCCGTTTGCCGGCTTGGACGCTTCTTAACGATACAGGCCGTTACCCTACCGTTCTGAACCAACGGACGCCGTCTTCATCGGCCCATTTACTCCCACCTGTTCTTGCTTGTACACATTGGCAAACTCTGGAAGTGTCAAGTGCGGTGTACACAAATAATTCCTCTGCACCCAAATTCCAAATTCAGTAACTCCCAGTTCTGCAGGCATGAAAAACAGTTTCACTTCACAAATGTGTTCCATGCAGACATCGCAAAAGCAGATCCAAAATTGGGCAGGACAAACAATCTTTCAGTATCCACAGACCGACCTGTGCACCTCATTCACCTCTCAGATTGCCCAACACACAAGAGATCATGAAAACAAACCACATAAGCATTCCCTTGGAGAGTACATGCATAGGAAGCTCTCAACGGTGCAACAAACAGCAGATCAATACAACACCAAAACAATACATGTGAAATGGATCATCGTCAGTTACGACTCTAAAAAACTGTATCTCGAATTACATAAATGAACAGTTCAGATCCGCACTCACAACTTTCCCTTCTCTGCCAGTCCAAATCACATTCAGCACCTCTGCATACATTCTGATGTGTCAATACGAGAATTGGATTCCCTATACATTTGATCCTTATGATAATGGGGCCAGTGTGCTGGCAGTAGGCTTCCTTTGTCCCCACCCTCTCACCTATAATGTTTGACTGGGAATCTGATTCACACGGGATTAAAATCGATGGCTTACATTTCCAGGGAATAGGACAGTCATTGATAAAACTGAACAAAGTTTCAAACCATACGGGGACACATTTCATTGTACTCACCAAGCATCCGCAGACGATTATCCTGCATGCAACACGGCCTCTCTACACTTCAATCTGCTCTTCCAATACCTTATGCCAAAATCTTCTCCCATGAATATATGTTTTCAAAATTGTACGCCTCTCGAGGGAGTCGAAACTTGTATCTACTGTGGTACAATCACATTCTCTGTAGGGTTCTATGCAAAAACCCCTCATGGCTTTTAGCAGTCACGCGCGACAGGCCACAGTGTCCTGCAAGGCTGTGCTGCAACTATTGATTTGTTCAGAAACAAAAGGCAGTCACGTGCGACCGGGCAAGTGTCTTTACCCTGCAAGCCAAACTGTGTTTTTTTTGGGGAAGGCAATAGGCTTATATTACTTGGACCAAACAACCAGCAAGTTCATGCCTGTATACAATTGTCAGAGATGCCGGACCTAGTAGAACCGCGCACACTCCGGCAAGGAGCTAAGAAGCATGTTTGGCCAGTTAAATGTGCAGCTAAATTTAACTCAGGCCTACAAAAGCTGAACTTGGAAAATAAATAAAAAAAAACCACTGAGCTCTTGGATTTCAAGGGAGAATAGGTTAGAACAGAAGCACGATTCTTTCTGTGGCTTTTCCAATATCTCAATCAAAACCCTCACAAATCTGTTTTCAGGTGAAACATTTGTTTAATAAATCTTCTAATGGTTTAAACTTTTTACTGTCGAACTATACTAAAAAAATCATCATTTTGACAGAATAAAAACATGACTTCAACGAAATAGGCATTCATAATGTACATGAACAATACTTACTGGAACATTCGAGGACTTTCATGGGGATATAAAGCTACTTTTGGTCATCCATCAAGCGGAGCCGAAAGAGAACAGAGATGGCTTCAAAAGTCAAATCCTTTGACAAGAAGGTGCTCAAAGGATTCTTCCTGAAACTTGTTGCTATCATTGGGACGCCTCTCCACCCTTTAGTAAAAAAAAAATATGCATATATATGCAGAGTAAGAAGATGGATTTTGTTCATCGATCTTACTATAAGCAATCATCAACATACAAAACAAAGGCAAATAATAGCATTGATTTTTTCTATCACAGGGAGCAAATCAGCCTACCAACACAGGCACATATCTATGAAATTTTCCAAAATGCATACACCAAACATACTACAAACCACCAGTAACATTAATTAGTATTTCCTTACTGCCAGAGATCAAACCAGCCTGAAAACATAGGCTCTCGTATAGGTAAAAATTATCTAATACAGGGAGCCAAACCAGTCTGCAATCACCCAGTACATAAATCAGGAAAATTCTTTTCACTACAGAGAGTAATAGCCTGCATCCGTACTTTCAGAGACTACAGCGCCTGAAATTTGTGAATGCAGAGAACAAATCCAGGTGCAAAACACCAGCACATACAGCAAGAAATTTATTAATGCAGACAGGCAACCCGCACTTGCTCTAACTGCATGATATATTCAGTTATTTCTTACTTCATTCTAAAGTCACAGAATATATCGGATGAAGGCAAAGTTTCTACTTCACCAACCTTTTTTTCCACCCCGGTGCTTGGGGATTCATTCTTCCCCGTCGACAGCTCCGACCTTTGGTGGCGAGCTCTTCCCTTTCTGTTCGCCCGCCGCTTCCCTTTTCCAAGAAGATTTGTGCTTCGCCACTGTCCACCCGCCCGTTGCGCACTGCCTCCCGCTCCGCCTGCAATGCCACTTGCAGATCCTCCACATGGCAGAGACATTGACAACCACAGAACCGGCCTCCCCTACCTCCTCAGCAGACTAAAATCTGAATTCTTGCAACAAATCCATCTCTGGATCAGCTAACAAGAGGCTACAAAAATGGGAAGGCAGCATCCCTGGAAAAAGCAAAGATTCCACGCACCTGCTAATAGTTTTGCACAGAAACTCCATGGCGGCTCGCCGGCGACGCCAGTTGCCTCCGTGTCCCGGGTCTTTCAGCTTCAAATGACCACACGCCGTAGCCGAGAAGAATCTCGGTCCTGGCCTCAATTCGTTTTTTTGCTGCCATCACTTACACCGGAAAGCAATTTCCTGGTTCCACGGGAATCAGACGGGGACGCGGGCTTCTGATCCACATGGCTCACTCACGCACGAGACCGACGGCCGTTCCGCACCATCCTCAGATCCGTCAAACCTACCCGCAGTAATGGCCCACCACCCAGCGCTGCCGCATTCGTATATTTCCGCTACAGCGCTTGATTTTTCTCGCGAACCGCCTGCACGGCGTATAGAACTCTGGCACAGAATCCACGAGCGCTTAACTTGACGACCGTAAGATAACGAGCTCATTTGAGCTCGAGCGCAATTAGTCCGCGTCCATTAACACAAGTTGAAAATTGGAATAGGCTCTTCGTTCTGAATGGAAATCCAAGTCGTTTGCTTTTAGAACATAATTATATCTTGATACCATCCATGTATTCTTGGAGTGCCAGTAGAAAAAAAATGCTTCCTAAAATCCAAATGGCCCAATTGATTTTGTATCATATACAAGTGGTAGGATCAAGTGACCACCAAACTGCCAACCACTACAGGATATCCAATTATCCCATACCGAATATCAAGTTCCAAGTGAGGAATTGGAAGTTTAATAATGGTACTCTATCTATTTTTTTTTTTTTTCAGAACATATCATCTGAGACAAAGAAATTGTGAAAAGAATGATTAACTGCTAACGAACTGCCGTACATTTTTTTTTGAAAAAAAAAAGAACTGTTGTAGAGAAACCACAGATGCACTCACTCAAATTATGGAGCCAGCTCATCTTCACCGTTAAAATTTTTAAGCTCTTTATAGTTTATTAAACATATCAAATTAATGCAATACCTGCAGGAAAGGGCAAACTGGAATTAACCCTTCGGAACATGAATGGGGAAATGATGTCGTAAATTATTTCCCATATATATAAATAGCATTAACTCGTTCCTTTACTCTGCGGTTTTTCTTTTCCCTTGCTCTGCTAGCTGGGCCTTATACTCAGTTTCTGATTGAAGAATTTTCAGTTTTGAGAATCAATGCATATATATACAATCCAAAATAGCATTAAGAAGAAAACATTCATACCTTCACCCTTACCATTCCTACCAAGTGAGAACATCCGGCCAAATTGTCAGACCTTGAAAAATTATAGAATTAAAATGACCCTTAGGGGTGAAACTAACATGAATTGATTTGTGTAAAGAAAATACATTCAACTCCCATCTGCGCCGTCCTCACGTTGTAGTAAACCACCTAGGCACCTATGAAAAAGGCAATCATCTCCGTCGTTTCTATCTCTGTGTATACACCGTTGCCATAGTGCTAGTGTTTCGAGGCTTGTGGTCGTTATCCTTCCCGAATCCACCTTGCCCCCATAGGCCACCATGGCTGATTGGTTGAACAAAAATGCTGCACTTACTGGCATAAGAGGGAGGGACTTGCCTTGTGTGTACCATCTTTTCATGCGTTTGCCTTCTGAAGCGAGCACGATGGTAACTGGCAAGGATGGAAGGGGGGCTATATAGGAGATTGCAATCGCATGAAGGGAAGCCAGCGTGAAACTCCCACCCAACACCAGGAAAGAGGAGTTTGCGGAGAAGACGGGGTGGTGGGCTCTAGGGTACGGAGGAGAGATAAATAGGCTCGTCAAGGGAGGAGGAGGTGGAAGGGCAGTAACGTACGCCGCGGCACCTCCACGGACATTAAACGCAACACCGCGGCGCTTGAAGCATCGTTGCCTCGCTCGCTCGTTCGATGAAGCCTCTTCATCTCCGTGTAACCTTGGCATCCGAGCGAGTTTTTTTTAACCTTGGCCTCCGAACGAGGAGGCCAGTGCCGGTGTTTATTTCCATGGGCAAATGCACCTTTGGTCACACACCACAGTCCATTTGGCCCAAAACCACAGGAGGCATCCGAAATTGTTTATAGAGCAGCGGCCCAGTCCCATTAGGCGCTCGGTGCTGAATGTACAAATCCAGTACGAGGGATTTAACGGCCACGAACATCCAAAGCGCAAATCCAACGGTTCGCAACATTAATGGCCTGAGAGGGCTCGATTAATGCGCAGCTTTAATGTTTCTAAATATAATAAGGCTTATGTGATCAACGTGGCCGGATTTATTAATTAGATTTTAATTAAAAGAGTACTACTTAGGATAGAGGTTCACGGACAAGTTTGTTACTAGCTAGCTTTCTTTGAGATGTAAAAGGAGAGGATTTAGTTTTGTTAGTTTGGGTCAGGTCGGTTAGAGTGTTGGACGCGGTTACGGCTGGTGGGTCACCTATATAAAAGGCAGCGTCGATCTTGTATCAGGTAGTTTTTAAATTGGTTTTTATCAGACGTGAAGAAAATACAGAAAAGCTACCATGTTTGGGTGGCAAAAAATCCTTTGATTTGCCGCTTCGCTGCGAGAGCACGATGGGAGTTGCTAGCGAGATTGATTCTCATCTATCTTGTGCTAGTTCTGTGACTTTGGTTTCTTGCATCTCGTTTGATCCATAGTATTTGTTCGTCTTCATCTTCATCATCTGTTTTCTCGTGTTTTCATTTGCCAAGTACCGTGAAAGATTGGACCGACGAACGACTCGTCATCTAGTTGAGTCTTCATCAAGTGGTATTTAGAGCTAAGGTTGTTCACGGTACTGTGTTGATCAAGATGTCAACCTCGGTCAACAAGGGTGATGAGGTTGCTGCTGATTCTGAGGAAATAGTACGTCCAGTGTATGCGGATGATATTTCGCAAAATATCCGGAATGGTTTTGACCACACATGCAACTACATAAGCAATGTCATGATGCGCTCGGCAAAATGATAGATGTCCTGATCACTCGGTTCGATGGTTTGGCAGACATCATCAATATGCCGGCAACGAATTCTGCACCACCACAAACTGCTCCGGCTGCTCCATTGCGTTATGCACCACCGGCTCGCGATGGACATGCCGGCGTGCATGATCGCCGTTTGGCGGCACAATCTCATGCTGGAGATGATGGCGCCGACGGCGGAGTTGACCAGGTGGGGTACGCGCCACGACCACGACACTATGAGCCTCGTCCCGAGACATCCGTTCGTGGTGGAGTGCACGACCGAGTTGGTCAAGCTGTGCGTGTGCCTTTGGATGATGGAATTGGGCGCATAAAAATTTCAATCCCTTCGTTCTCCGGCAAGTGCGAACCAGAAGGCTATTTGGAGTGGGAGATGCGTATTGATCAAATTTTTGATGCCCATCATTATAGCGAGGAGAAAAAAGTTCAACTTGCTGGAATTGAGTTCACCGGTTACGCGCTAATTTGGTGGAATCAAATATGTCGTTCAAGGCATCGCCCGACGACTTGGCGAGGTATGAAAGAATTCATGAGGCGACGTTTTGTTCCTGAGCACTATAAAAGAGATATGTACAACAAGTTGCAGCTGCTCTCTCAAGGTAATATGAGTGTTGATGAATATTACAAGGAGATGGAATTGCTTATGATACGTACAGGGACAACAGAGGATCCGGAGGCGACTATGGCACGTTTCTTTAACGGGCTAAATATCGAGGTGCAGGATTGTGTTGAGATGGTGGTCTATTACAACATACAAGATCTTGTGCACCAAGCTGTGCGTGCGGAACAACAGATTAAGCGACGCCAAGTCAACATTGTTCCCAGTACCACTTTGAACACATGGCGATGTTTGCAGCATAAGAGTGAGGATGTCGGTCCTAGCTCCAGGACGACAACATCAAATCGCTCTCATGGTTATGTGCAGCAGGATGCTCCAAACTCAGGACTGTCGAGGGTTGATTCTAGTGTGCAGTCGACCACACGTACTAGTGACATAGAGTGTTTTAAGTGTGGAGGAAGAGGACATATGAAGCGTGAATGTCCTAATGAGAAAAGAGTGTTGCTCACAAAAGATGGCTATACATCCGCTAGTGATGAAGAGGTAGTTTCTGACACTTCTAGTGAAAAATATGAAGATGTTGAAAAGGTGACTGTGAGTTTTGAGGCTGCTGAATCATATCCGTCATTGATGGTGCAACGAGTGCAAGAGGATCGCATTGAGGATAAGGGACAACGTTGGAATATTTTTCAGACTCAGTGCAACATCAACAACACCAATTGTAAGTTGATTATAGATGGAGAAAGCTACACCAACACGGTCAGCAAGGGATTGGTGGACGCTTTGGGGTTACCTACATGGAAGCACCCTCAGCCACACCGTGTTGAGTGGATGTATCATACAGGGAAGCTGAAGGTTACTCATAAGGTCCGTGTGAACTTTTCTGTTGGCAATTATACTGATATGGTGATATGTGATGTCTTGCCAATGGATGTATGTCATTTATTGTTGAGGAGGCCGTGGCAATATGATCATGGAGCTGCACATGATGGAAGGTCCAATACTTATTCATTTTATTCATTTTGGTATAATGGAAAACGAAATGTGTTGAGACCGATGTTTGCCAATGCCATCAAGGTAGATGCTAATGTTTCTCCACAACAAAAGATCGCAAAGGCTGCTTTGAAGCCGTCTTTGAAGCCGAGGACGGCTTCGATTCAAGAGGGAGAGGATGATGCGCGCAACAATGATTTTATTATTTTTCCAGTGCAAAACATAACAGGTTTACTTGATGCTGCTCCACATACTGAACAGAAGACATAGTCAATTGTATATTTTGATGCAAATATATCAGGGGCTTCAAGATATAATCTTCAGCATGTGTTGCAAGTTGGTTCTTTTTGCTTTGAGGTTCCACGGATTGAACCGAAGAAGGACCTGGTGACACCCAACTTCCGGACTCCTCTAGGATGAACAAGGCTTTTTCTCGTTTGGTGATCCAGACGGTTAACAGAAGTCCAAAGCATGTAAACGTCCTTTCCTTTTATTTTAAAATATAATAAGGCTTATGTGATCAACGTGGCCGGATTTATTAATT
The DNA here is from genome assembly GCF_003073215.2 of Triticum urartu. Taxonomy (NCBI): domain Eukaryota; kingdom Viridiplantae; phylum Streptophyta; class Magnoliopsida; order Poales; family Poaceae; genus Triticum; species Triticum urartu. The sequence goes on from NC_053022.1 coordinate 544,215,020, forward strand.
AGATTTTAATTAAAAGAGTACTACTTAGGATAGAGGTTCACGGACAAGTTTGTTACTAGCTAGCTTTCTTTGAGATGTAAAAGGAGAGGATCTAGTTTTGTTAGTTTGGGTCAGGTCGGTTAGAGTGTTGGACGCCGTTACGGCTGGTGGGTCACCTATATAAAAGGCAGCGTCGATCTGTGGTTTTTATCAGACGTGAAGAAAATACAGAAAAGCTACCATGTTTGGGTGGCACAAAATCCTTTGATTTGCCGCGTCGCCACGAGAGCACGACGGGAGTTGCTAGCGAGATTGATTCTCATCTATCTTGTGCTAGTTCTGTGACTTTGGTTTCTTGCATCTCGTTTGATCCATAATATTTGTTCGTCTTCATCTTCATCATCTGTTTTCTTGTGTTTTCGTTTGTCAAGTACCGTGAAAGATTGGACCGACGAACGACTCGCCATCTAGTTGAGTCTTCATCACGCGCCGTGCCCTGCACTGCTGCCACCCCACGCTGCACCGGAGAACCACAAAGCAGGAGCCACATCGCCACAGCCCGTCGGAGCGCCGCCCGAGACCAGCCGCCACCGCGCCACGCAGATCCAGAGCAAGTTAACCACCGGGAGGAGCGCTCTTCCCCGCCCCGAGTGCACGAGGACCAGGTCCCACCGCCGCCGGCCGCCAGCGAGCTTTGCCCGGTGGCGTGCACCGGCGGCGATGAGGGGATGAGGAGGGTGGAAGGGGACCGGCGGCGGTGGATGGGGTTTCCGCCCGAGCCGCCCCTAGGAGGCGACGTGGGGGACTTTTTGGTGATAACCATTGTGCTTTCTTTCTAGAGCTGGTTTTGGGTGTACTATTGTACTATACCTACAGATATGTCTCATAAACAGAACAGTTCTGTCATGATGAGCTGTATATTTGATTGACTTGGAGCTGTCTAAATTGGACTTGAAATTACAGTGTAAAATTTCCATATTGTATATTTTCTTTTGAGCAAGCAAGTTTGCTTCCTTGTTGTCTTTCTGTTCGAGGCACAAGAATAGTGCAAGGTTGCATGTGTGAAATTAATGAAGGCCGTAATCCTATATGGAGGTGCCACTTAAACATCGTGTTGTAAACAAAAGCGCACCAATTTTTACAAGATACAAAACCAAGCAGTAGTGCAGACTTATAGGCTAGAAAATCCATATAACTTGAGAATCTCCAAAGTTTTTCTAGGTCGCCTGTGGTCTAGCAGTTTATTGAATATGATGACTATGCATGTTCATTTATATCCTACGAGACTACATTTTTGGTTGTTGGTTGGAGCTATCACTATGGGTGTTTTACTTTTCATTCAAATAAATTTGTATGGCCACGTAAAACCAATGACAGGTCAACACTTCTCAATATTAGCTTAGTTTAATTATCTCTCTTGACAAAAATTTCAGCGGAAAGCACGTCACAGTTTGCACCCCCTTATTTGCTTTTTACTTAACCTATTGCAACTATACTCTGACACTTGCTAGGTATTGCTTCAGGTTACAATTAACAGAGACATGTAATAACCTATTGCAACTATAGAGTGTGCCTAAGCCAATGATTAGACATCGGCTGTTCGGATCCACCCTTACGTCGTGGCACAAGTCCATTGCGGTAGTTTATTGTTTGGGGATTCAGTTTCATGGTGAGATATGATTTTCTGGATCTGGTTATCGCTGGATTGTGATTTGTTGGTTTGGCAACTAAAGTTCGTTTCTTGTAGCAAGGGGAATCATATTGGTTGAAACCTTGAAGTTGAACATGAAGGGCACAATGTTGATTTCCATTTGGTGTTTCCCTTGTTGAGCACATTAGTAGATGGTCTCTTATTGAATTATGGCAGTGATAGTGTGGTATTGTTGTGTATTTTGTTTTCTTCTTTTAGTAGACCAATTATTTCAGAGCAATTAATTTGGGATGCTACAATACCGATAGACATGTGGCTATCCCTTCATTTTATCAAGGATCATTATTGTTGATAAAAGGACATTTACATATTTACAGGTTGCAACTAGATCATTGACCGTTTAATCTAACACCCATTGGGACAATCATACAAACTAAAGAACCATGAGATAATATGCCTTTTATGATGGTTTACAACAATGCCACCACCTCCTCATTTGGTATGTCATACATAATCTATATGTATGATAACTTTTGTGCATCTTCATACTAGGAATGACTCGTAAACTGAGGCCCGTGGTATGACTGTATTAGTAGAATAATTTTCCAACTTTAGATAATGTAGGAAATTGGAATTTCATTAGAGATGGCTTTATAATAAATTGTACGAGCGAGCGGTTCATATATATTTTTTCATCAAGTCATATCATTTTTTGGTTACGATAGAAGGGTAAATGCATTGGTTGGTTGCTTCAAGAGTTAATAACGAACACGATGGTGTACCAGTCGCATGCCCAACAACAAACATCATATTATTGTTTCGTTGTAATGCACATCATTCAACTATATGTTACAACGTGACAATGGCTCAAGAGACATCAGATCTGCCTTCTTGGCTCAGGGGGTGTCATGGGCAGCGCACGCCTCATCCACCTTGATGGTCGTGGTGGATCGACATGAATACAGGGGGAGGGGATCAGGGCGGTTCTGGGGAAGTCCGATGTGAAGGAGAGAGGGCGAGATGACGAAGGAGAAGTGGGCGTCATCCGGTTTAAAATAGAGGACAAAATAGGAAGGGTGCATCGTGGGGATGGGGCCGTGTATTGGAGATAACATGTTGGATAGTCCAGACAACCACATTTCTCCTCACATATGTGTTGGATTTGGGGAAGCCCTGACTGTTCAGATGATTGGATTTTCAAAAGCATGATGGGCGCCCATTTGATGCCTGAATACGCCCAGACGTACGAGGGAGAAATGAGTGTCGACCTTGGAGGCGACGTTAATCATTTGTTTGATTCATGTATATGTATTGTAGTCCGTAGCAACGCACGGGCATTCTACTAGTCAGTAGGTTGCCTCGCCTATGCATTTCGCCGACTGTTTGACGCAAAACGCGACAAATAGGGTTTTCCGCATAGGAGCTCCCCAGTTGCACAGGGCCTCCGAATTTTAAGGGCCCCAAAATGAAAGACTATTACTAGTCAAAGGATTATAGGTTCTAATGTTTTTTTATGCGCCAGATGAAATGGACTCACCTGAAATCCAGGTGAACCTCACGCGCTCACGTCTCCCTCTCAGTATTCGTCTCATTTTTTCTTCTTCTTAAAAAGAAAGTAAAAGTATTCGTCTCATTTTCACTGAATGTTGCTTAGTAGAGCGATTTGGCCCATGCACTGCAGCGTCATGGTCTCTAATTAGTTTCGAGCAGACTAGTATATTTTTTGTTCTTTCTAATATTTCGTTATTATTTTCTTTTTGGCAAGATGTAAATACTTTTGTGACGATAAAATATCAATTCTTTGAATTTTTTTTGTAGTAACGCAAAAGTTTATACCCCCTTTGTCCCACAATATAAGACGTTTTTGCAAGAGTACAAAATATATAATTGATATTTGTTACATATAGAGCTGATTTTGCACCGGGCCCTAGATTTTAAATCAGACACATGCATAGTTGAACAAGCTCCAAGGATGTAAGTTTTCATTGCAAACCGACCAATCAAGCTAATACAAGTTACAATTAATTGTTCACGTGCTTGAACAAATAATACACCCCTGCAAATCGACATACTACATAGTTAGAACATCTTACATCACTGCGTTTCTCGTTCTCTAGGCAGCCAACACATTAGCATGCATGCACGCGTACGTAGTCGTGCATGCAGACATGTCAGAGATGGATAGATAGATAGATTGATCGATGGATTACAATGTCAGTCCTGAAGAGTCAAGGCTCAAGAGCAGCCAAGCCTAAGCTCAAGATCCAAACCTCCTCCCCCTCCTCCGACCCCCAGCTCCAGGTCCACCACCAACGTAGCCTTGGCCGCCTCCGCGGCCGCCGCGGTGGAGAAGAAGCTGTAGACGGCCGGGGTCGCCGTGGATGTGCCGCCAGAGTCGCCACCGGGGCAATGCGGCGGCGAGAAGTTGAGGTTGGGCACCCAGTCCCTGTGGACAGCAGCAGGGGCTGGAGCTGGAGCCGCGGGGTAGGCGGAGCAGTAGTAGTGGCGGATCCTGGCCCTCTCCCGGCGGTGCACGTTCATGTGCCCCCCGAGCGCCTGCGCTGACCGGAACTCCCTCTTGCAGTAGCCGCACGTGTACGAAGACGACGGCGGCCTCTGCGCCGGCCACGACACGCCGGCGGCGGAGGCGTAGCTCCACGCCGCAGCCGGCCTCAGCAGCAGCACCTGCCGGTGGTGGTCTAGCTGGCCGCGGTCTCCTCCTCTCGCGCTGCTCCTGCTCTCCATCAAAGCTTGCTTAGCTACTGGCTCCGTTTGTTGCGGTGTATGTGTGTGTGTGGAACTGATGCGCCTGGTGTAGGGTGGCTACTGGCTGGTATATATGCTCCTCTCCTGCAGTGGCCACCATGTACACGGTACTTGTTTGTTTTTTCTCCTCGGACTCAACACATGTACCAATGGCTAGCTTGCCACTGTCTCAAGCACAACGCACACACTCACATGTTTGAGTGAATGATGAGTGAGGATGGATGGACAGCCGGAAGTGACCAAGTGCACGCGGAGTCAAAGGTGGAGTAGTGAGGATGGAGAGTGGATAGTGGGTGATGTTGCAGGCGAGATACCCTCGGAACAATGCTCTCCGTTTCGGGGAAGACTATGTGACATGTGTTGGCAATGTGCTGAGCCCACTTTCCCTCAGGACAGGACATCATGCGCACCCAAAGAGCCCCCTATGAGTTGAGGAGACACAAACTACATAAATCGGCATATATTTCCATCGTGTCACTGTAGTATCTAGCTACTGAGTACTGTCTGGTTTGCTTCTAACTTACTCCATGGTATAGCTAAGGTGCTAGCTAGGTACGTAGTAGCTGCAAGCCTACATGTCCAAGGAGGCAAAAAGATAGCGGCTGTACGTGACCGATGCTCCGAAAGCGTACGCGGCCTTTGCCCTCTCTATTCCCTGAGTTTGACTGCATCCCTTTTTTCTTTGATTTTCGTTTTTTCTTTGCGGCAACTGGTTTGGTTTGATCATCACGTCAGTGTCTTAACTCTTACAGACTGAGCACATCCCATCGATCATGTCACACACAATGCATTCAAAGCCCGGCCGAATATTATCCACCTCGTCAACGCAATACATGCATGGGCCATGCATGTCTGCAGCCTCAAGGCATGGCACCCATTGGCCAGCGCTAGACATGTTTGGGCGCTGGTGGCCATGATGGTAACCCAAAGATGATGCAGAGTTTGCCCATGTATAGTTGCATGTACGTCTCCTTTTGAGTTTTTACCTTTGTAAATTGTAATGTGTGACTCAAGTTACCGTAGTATCTTTCTTTTCTGAGATGATACTACTCTTACTCTGTCTCCAAGGGTCACAAGAGAGCTAGCTAGCTAGTACTCCATGCAACTGACGCGTGCATGCAGTTCTCTTTGAAAGGAAAAAAAAAGAGTGAATTACATAAAACCATCACATTGACGTCTAGGTTTGCAGACAGTTCTACGAATTTCTGGTAGAAAACACTGATTCTGGGCTTAATCTTTTGCAGAAAACACGGACCCGTCTGTTTGGGCATTTTAACCTTGATTATCACATGTGGGTCCCCTTTTTTATGACGTGGATTAAGTGTGTAACAGACACGAACTAACGACATTTGACGGCGCCGCTAGGTCATAACCGGCTCCCGGTTTATCCTTTCCCCCTCCATCTTGACATTTCCCCTCTTTCCCCGCGCTCTCCTCTCTCTCTCTCTCTCTCTCTCTCGTCCATGGCGACGGCGAGCCCTGACACCGGCGGAGGAGTGGATGGCACACGCGGCGATGGCGCGAGAGGGTTGCTTGGGGACAGAGATCCAAATCCACCGGAGGAGGTTTGTAGGATCTCTAACCCTAGCCAGGCCCCGTAGAGCAGAGCGTCGTCGCCGCCGCTCGAGTATAGTGCCGTCTACGCTCTGTCCGTGCTGTGTAGGCGACTCCGACGGGGAGCTACCAATGGGCATCTGCGTTCGGCAGTGTGGAGTAAGTTTTATCCCCCTAATTTTCTGTCGATTCTAGGGTTAGGGTTCTAAACTAAATTGGGTATTTAGCTCCGAACGAAACTCTAGGTTTAGGTTTAGGGTTAGGGTTCTAATCCAATTTGGGGATTCTGCCTTGTCAATTTGATGGTAGTGATCATTGATATTGCTTGCCCTGTCAATTAAATGATACAACTATTGTTCTTATTCCTAAGGTGAAGAATCCTCAGTCCATAAAAGAATTCCGTCCTATCAGTCTTTGTAATGTGATTTATAAGATTATCTCTAAGTGCCTGGTCAACAGACTAAGACCTCTGCTAGATGGTATGATTTCTCCTACCCAAAGTGCATTCATCCCTGGAAGATCAATATCTGATAATGCACTAATCACGTTTGAATGTATGCACTCTTTAAATACGTTAAAAGATAGCCGTGGTGAATTTTGTGCATATAAGTTGGATCTTGCCAAAGCGTATGACCGTGTCGATTAGAAATTCTTGGAAAGTATGCTTCAAGCGTATGGTTTTGCTCCAACATGGATTAAGTGGATCATGTCTTGTGTTACCACTGTGAAGTTTGCTGTGCGGTTGAATGGCCAGCTGTTAGAGCCTTTTCATCCTTCTCGTGGTCTCACAGGCAAGGGGATCCACTATCACCTTACTTATTCCTCTTTGTGGCTGAAGCTTTGTCGTTGCTACTTAATGATGCTTCGGCAAGAGGGGCTATTCGAGAGTTCCGGCTAAACAGACATGCCCCAGGTATATCTCATCTCCTTTTTGCTGATGATAGTCTCCTATTTTTTAAGGTAACTTGGAGCAAGCTCTAAATATTAAAGGTATTTTGTCGGCTTATGAGGAGGGAACTGGCCAACTATTAAGTCCGGATAAATGCTCCATATTATTTGGCAAAAAATGCTCTATGGAAGAACAGGTATCTATTCTGGTTATCCTTAAAATCACGATTGATGGTTTTGAGGATAAATATCTAGGCTTGCCTATTCCAGAAGGTCGTATGAATGCAGGTAAGTTTCAATCCACCAAAGATAAGGTGCTCAAGCGGGTTTCGGATTATATTGAAAAATATGCTTCGAGCGGGGCGAAAGAAATCCAGATCAAGTCCGTTATTCAAGCTATTCCCGTGTTTGCGATGGGTATTTTTAAATTCCCCCGCTTCACTGTGTGAGGAGTTATCCCAGATTATCAGGAATTTTTGGTGGGGCGATGCAGAGAATAGGAAAAGAACGCATTGGCTGGCATGGGATAGGATGACGAGACCAAAAATTTAAGGGGGTATGGGCTTTCGTGATCTTCGGCTTTTTAATCAAGCACTTCTAGCTAAACAAGCTTGGTGTCTTTTGGTTTTTTCGGACTCTCTGTGTGCTAAGGTGATGAAAGCTAAATACTATCCTCATGGGCACCTTATAGATACGGTATTCCCTCAAGCTACTTCCCTTACTTGGCAAGGAATTATGCATAGCCTTGAATTGCTAAAAAAGGCATTATTTGGAGAGTGGTCGATGGGACTAGTATAAATATTTAGAGGGATAATTGGATCCCTAGGAATTCTGGCCTACAAATTTGCGGAAAAAAGAATAGAACTAGGATCAGATTGGTGTCCGAGTTATTTTTGAGTGGATCTAGGAGTTGGGATGAGAACCTGATAAGGCATCTATTTTATATTCATGATGCAGAGGAAATCCTAAAGCTCCGTATTCTTCGAGTGGGCGAGGGAGATATTATTGATTGGCACCACGAGAAAAGTGGCTTGTTCTCCGTGAAGAGTGCGTATAGACTGGCTCTGAATCTTAAAGAACCGAGGATTGATTCTGGCAATTCCAGTGACGCCATAAATGGGGATAGGAGGCTCTGGAATATTATTCGGAATGCTAATGTCCCCCAGAAAATTAGAATTTTTGCCTGGAGGGCTGCTTCTAATAGTTTGGCGGTTCAACTCAATAGGGTTAAACATCATCGAACTACTCTAGGTACATGCTCAATATGTGGTATTGACGATGAGTGTATTTTTCATGCGTTGGTGGTTTGTCCCAAGGCTCGTGCGTTCCGTATGGCTTTGAAGGAAGTGTGGAAATTACCAGCGGAGGAGACCTTAAAATATTCTGGACCGGATTGGTTCCTTATTTTATCGGACCAGTTAACTTCGCCTGTACGTGAGCAAACTATATTCATGTTCTGGAGAGCTTGGCACTTAAGGAATGATTTGATCTTTGGTAAGGGAATGGAATCCATCTCAGCCTCGGTGAGTTTTGTCGAAAATTATTGGGCATCTTTCTCGTCTTGTCATACTAAAATGCAGGTGGAGATATGCAGTAAAGGGAAGCAAGTGGAGCTGGATCTTCAGCCATCCAATAACATTGAGAGGCAGGTTACTCTTTCGAGGCCACCTACCCCAGACGTCTACAATATTAATGTTGGGGAACGTAGCATAAATTCAAAATTTTCCTACGTGTCACCAAGATCAATCTATGGAGTCATCTAGCAACGAGGGAGGAGTGGATCTACATACCCTTGTAGATCGCGCGCGGAAGCGTTCAAGTGAACGGGGTTGATGGAGTCGTACTCGTCGTGATTCAAATCACCGATGATCCTAGTGCCGAACGGACGGCACCTCCGCGTTCAACACACGTACGGAACGGAGACGTCTCCCATGCCTTGATCCAGCAAGGAGGAGGGAGAGGTTGATGGAGATCCAAGCAGCACGACGGCGTGGTGGAAGTAGCGGGATTCCAACAGGGCTTCGCTAAGCGCTGCGGGAGGAGGTAGATGTGTCACGGGAGGGAGAGGGAGGCGCCAGGCCTTAGATTGGTTTGCTCCTCCTTTTCCCCACTATATATAGGGCCAAGGGAGAGGGGGAGGCGCAGCCCTTGCCCCTTCCTCCAAGGAAGGGTGCGGCCAAGGGTGGGGAGGAGTCCATCCTCCCCAAGGCACCTCGGAGGTGCCTTCCCCTTGTAGGACTCTCCCTTTTTTCTCTCTTGGCGCATGGGCCTCTTGGGGCTGGTGCCCTTGGCCCATATAGGCCAAGGCACACCCCCTACAGCCCATGTGGCCCCCCGGGGCAGGTGGCCCCACCCGGTGGACCCCCGGGACCCTTCCGGTGGTCCCGGTACAATACCGGTGACCCCGAAACTTGTCCCGATGGCCGAAATAGCACTTCCTATATATAATTCTTTACCTCCGGACCATTCCGGAACTCCTCGTGACGTCCGGGATCTCATCCGGGACTCCGAACAACTTTCGGGTTACCGCATACTAATATCTCTATAACCCTAGCGTCACCGAACCTTAAGTGTGTAGACCCTACGGGTTCGGGAGACATGCAGACATGACCGAGACGACTCTCCGGTCAATAACCAACAGCGGGATCTGGATACCCATGTTGGCTCCCACATGTTCCACGATGATCTCATCGGATGAACCACGATGTCAAGGACTTTAATCAATCCCGTATACAATTCCCTTTGTCTATCGGTATGTTACTTGCTCGAGATTCGATCGTCGGTATCCCTATACCTTGTTCAATCTCGTTACCGGCAAGTCTCTTTACTCGTTCCGTAACACATCATCCCGTGATCAACTCCTTGGTCACATTGCGCATATGATGATGTCCTACCGAGTGGGCCCAGAGATACCTCTCCGCTTACACGGAGTGACAAATCCCAGTCTCGATTCGTGCCCACCCAACAGACACTTTCGGAGATACCTGTAATGCACCTTTATAGTCACCCAGTTACGTTGTGACGTTTGGCACACCCAAAGTACTCCTACGGTATCCGGGAGTTTCACAATCTCATGGTCTAAGGAAATGATACTTGACATTAGAAAAGCTATAGCATATGAACTACATGATCTAGTGCTATGCTTAGGATTGGGTCTTGTCCATCACATCATTCTCCTAATGATGTGATCCCGTTATCAACGACATCCAATGTCCATGGTTAGGAAACCGTAACCATCTATTGATCAACGAGCTAGTCAACTAGAGGCTTACTAGGGACATGGTGTTGTCTATGTATCCACACATGTATCTGAGTTTCCTATCAATACAATTATAGCATGGATAATAAACGATTATCATGAACAAGGAAATATAATAATAATCAATTTATTATTGCCTCTAGGGCATATTTCCAACAGTCTCCCACTTGCACTAGAGTCAATAATCTAGTTCACATCGCCATGTGATTAACACTCACAGGTCACATCGCCATGTGACTAACACCCAAAGAGTTTACTAGAGTCAGTAGTCTAGCTCACATCACTATGTGATTAACACTCAATGAGTTCTAGGTTTGATCATGTTGCTTGTGAGAGAGGTTTTAGTCAATGGGTCTGAACCTTTGAGATTCGTGTGTGCTTTACAAATCTCATGTCATCTCCTAGATGCAGCTACCATGCTCTATTTGGAGCTAATCCAAATAACTGTTCTACTTGGAGCTATTCTAAATTGTTGCTCCATTATATGTATCCGGTATCTCTACTCAGAGCTATCCGGATAGGTGTTAAGCTTGCATCGACGTAACTCTTTACGACGAACTCTTTTACCACCTCCATAATCGAGAAAATTCCTTAGTCTACTAGCTACTAAGGATAACTCTTGTACCCCTTGACTGACTCATGGCAAGGCACATTTCAAGTGCGGTACACAGCATAGCATACTGTAGAGCCTACGTCTTAAGCATAGGGGACGACCTTCGTCTTCTTCTCTCTATTCTGCCGTGGTCGAGCTTTAAGTCTTAACTTCATACCTTATAACTCAGGCAAGAACTCCTTCTTTGACTGGTCCATCTTGAACACCTTCAAGATCATGTCAAGGTATGTGCTCATTTGAAAGTACCATTAAGCGTTTTGATCTATCCTTATAGATCTTGATGCTCAATGCTCAAGTAGCTTAATCCAGGCTTTCCATTGAAAAACACTTTCCAAATAACCCTATATGCTTTCCAGAAATTCTACATCATTTCTGATCCATAACATATACTCATCAGAAATTCTATAGTGCTCCCACTCACTTCTTTGGAAATACAAGTTTCTCATAAACTTTGTATAAACCCAAAATCTTTGATCATCTCATCAAAGTGTACATTCCAACTCTGAGATGCTCACTCCAGTCCTCAGAAGGATTGCTGGAGCTTTGCATCCTTATTAGCATCTTTTCAGGATTGACAAAACCTTCCGGTTGTATCACATACAACCTTTCCTCAGAAAATAGTCGAGGAAACTATGTTTTGACATCCTATCTGCAAGATTTCATAAATAATGCAGTAATCGCTAATATAATTCCAACAGACTCTTAGCATCGCTACAGGTGAGAAAGTCTCATCGTAGTCAATTCCTTGAACTTGTCGGAAAACATCTTAACGACAAGTCGAGCTTTCTTAACGGTGACATTTACCATCATTGTCCGTCTTCCTTTTAAAATCCATATGTACCTAACAGCCTTACGACCATCAAGTAGTTCTTCCAAAGTCTACACTTTGTTTTCATATATGGATCCTCTCTCAGATTATATGGCCTCGAGCCATTTATCGGAATCCGGGCCCACCATCGCTTCTCCATAGCTCGTAGGTTCATTATTGTCTAGCAACATGACTTCCAAGACAGGATCACGTACCACTCTGAAGTAGTACGCATCCTTGTCATCCCACGAGGTTTGGGAGTGACTTGATCCGAAGTCTCATGATCAATATCATAAGCTTCCACTTCAATTGGTGTAGGTACCACAGGAACAACTCTTTGTGCCCTGCTATACACTAGTTGAAGTGACGGTTCAATAACCTCATCAAGTCTCCACCATCCTCCCACTCAATTCTTTCGAAAGAAACTTTTCCTCGAGAAAGGACCCGATTCTAGAAACAATCCTTTATTGCTTTCGGATCTGAGACAGGAGGTATACCCAACTGTTTTGGGTGTCCTATGAAGATGCATTTATCCGCTTTGGGTTCGAGCTTATCAGCCTGAAATTTTTTCACATAAGCGTCACGGCCCCAAACTTTTAAGAAATGACAGCTTAGGTTTCTCTAAACCACAGTTCATACGGTGTCATATCATCGGAATTACGTGGTGCCCTATTTAAAGTGAATGTGGTTGTCTCTAATGCCTAACCCATAAACTATCGTGGTAATTCGATAAGAGACATCATGGTATGCATCATATCCAATAGGGTGCAGTTATGATGTTCGGACACACCATCACACTATGGTGTTCCAGGCTGTATCAGTTGTGAAACAATTTCCACAATGTCTCAATTTTGTGCCAAACTCGTAATTCAGATATTCATCTCTATGATCATATCATAGATATTTTATCCTCTTGTCACGACGATCTTTCGACTTCACCCTGAAATTACTTGAACCTTTCAATAATTCAGACTCGTGATTCATCAAGTAAAGGTACTCAACATCTACTCAAACCATCTGTGAAGTAAGAACATAACGATGTCCACTACACGCCTCAGCACTCATTGGATTGCACACATCAAAATGTATTACTTCCAACAAATTGCTTTCTAGTTCCATTTTACTGAAAACGAGGCTTTCAGTCATCTTGCCCATGTGGTATGATTTGCATGTCTCAAGTGATTCAAAATCAAGCGAGTACAAAACGGTCCATTTGCATGGAGTTTCTTCATGCATATATACCAATAGACATGGTTCGCATGTCCCAAACTTTCAAAAACGAGTGAGCCCAAAGATCCATCAACATGGAGCTTCTTCATGCGTTTTATACCGATATGACTTACGTGGTAGTGCCACAAGTAGGTGGTACTATCATTACTATCTTTTGGCATGAACATGTGTATCACTACGATCGAGATTCAATAAACCATTCATTTTAGGTGTAATACCATTGAAGGTATTATTCAAATAAACAGAGTAACCATTATTCTCCTTAAATGAATAACCGTATTGCGATAGACATAATCCAATCATGTCTATGCTATACGCAAACACCAACCTCGATGGTAGAGGGAGCGTACGATATTTGATCATATCAACATTGGAAACACTTCCAACACATATCGTTAGCTCACCTTTAGCTAGTCTCCGTTTATTCCGTAGCTTTTATTTCGAGTTACTAACACTTAGCAACCGAACCGGTATCTAATACCCTGGTGCTACTAGGAGTACTAGTAAAGTACACATTAACACAATGTATATCCAATATACTTCTATTGACTTTGCCAGCCTTCTCATCTACCAAGTATCTAGGGTAATTCTGCTCCAGTGGTTTGTTCCCCTTATTACAGAAGCACTTAGTCTCGGGTTTGGGTTCAACCTTGGGTTTCTTCACTAGAGCAGCAGCTGAATTGCCGTTTCATGAAGTATCCCTTCTTGCCCTTGCCCTTCTTGAAACTAGTGGTTTCACCAACCATCAACAATTGATGCTCCTTCTTGATTTCTACTTTTGTGGTGTCAAACATCGCGAATATCTCAAGGATCATCATATATGTCCCTGATATATTATAGTTCATCACGAAGCTCTAGCAGCTTGGTGGTAATGACTTCGATGAAACATCACTATCTTATCTGGAAGATCAACTCCCACTTGATTCAAGTGATTGTTGTACTCAGACAATCTGAGCACAAGCTCAACAATTGAGCTTTTCTCCCTTAGTTTGCAGGCTAAGAAAATCGTCGGAGGTCTTATACCTCTTGACGTGGGCACGAGCCTGAAATTCCAATTTCAGCCCTCAAAACATCTCATATGTTTCGTGACGTTTCAAAAACGTCTTTGGTGCCTCAACTCTAAACCGTTTAACTGAACTATCATGTAGTTATCAAAACGTGTATGTCAGATGTTCGCAACATCCACACACAACGTTCGAGGTTCAGCACACTGAGCGGTGCATTAAGGACATAAGCCTTCTAAGAAGCAATGAGGACAATCCTCAGTTTACGGACCTAGTCCGCATAATTGCTACTATCAACTTTCAACTAATTTTTTCTCTAGGAACATAACTAAACAGTAGAACTAAAGCGCGAGCTACGATATAATTTGCAAAATCCTTTTGACTATGTTCAGGATAATTAAGTTCATCTTGTGAACTCCCACTCAGATAGACATCCCTCTAGTCATCTAAGTGATTACATGATCCGAGTCAACTAGGCCGTGTCCGATCATCACGTGAGACGGACTAGTCAACGTCGGTGAACATCTTTATGTTGATCGTATCTTCTATACGACTCATGCTCGACCTTTCGGTCTTCTGTGTTCCGAGGCCATGTCTGTACATGCTAGGCTCGTCAAGTTAACCCTAAGTGTTTCGCGTGTGTAAATCTGTCTTACACCCGTTGTATGTGAACGTTAGAATCTAACACCCGATCATCACGTGGTGCTTCGAAACATGAACTGTCGCAACGGTGCACAGTTAGGGGAGAACACTTCTTGAAATTGTTGTAAGGGATCATCTTATTTACTACCGTCGTTCTAAGCAAATAAGATGTATAAACATGATAAACATCACATGCAATCAAATAGTAGTGACATGATATGGCCAATATCATATAGCTCCTTCGATCTCCATCTTGGGGCTCCATGATCATCTCGTCACCGGCATGACACCATGATCTCCATCATCATGATCTCCATCATCGTGTCTTCATGAAGTTGTCTCGTCATCTATTACTTCTACTACTACAGCTAACGGTTAGCAATAAAGTAAAGTAATTACATGACGTTTATGTTGACACGCAGGTCATAAATACATAAAGACAACTCCTATGGCTCCTGCCGGTTGTCATACTCATCGACATGCAAGTCGTGATTCCTATTACAAGAACATGATCAATCTCATACATCACATATATCATTCATCACATCCTTTGGCCATATCACATCACATAGCATACCCTGCAAAAACAAGTTAGACGTCCTCTAATTGTTGTTTGCATGTTTTACGTGGCTGCTATGGGTTTCTAGCAAGAACGTTTATTACCTACGCAAAGACCACAACGTGATATGCCAATTGCTATTTACCCTTCGTAAGGACCCTTTTCATCGAATCCGATCCGACTAAAGTAGGAGAGACAGACACCCGCCAGCCACCTTATGCAACTAGTGCATGTTTGTCGGTGGAACCGGTCTCACGTAAGAGTACGTGTAAGGTTGGTCCGGGCCGCTTCATCCCACGATGCCGCCGAATCAAGATAAGACTAGTAACGGCAAGCATATTGAACAAAATCAATGCCCACAACTACTTTGTGTTCTACTCGTGCATAGAAACTACGCATAGACCTAGCTCATGATGCCACTGTTGGGGAACGTAGCATAAATTCAAAATTTTCCTACGTGTCACCAAGATCAATCTATGGAGTCATCTAGCAACGAGGGAGGAGTGGATCTACATACCCTTGTAGATCGCGCGCGGAAGCGTTCAAGTGAACGGGGTTGATGGAGTCGTACTCGTCGTGATTCAAATCACCGATGATCCTAGTGCCGAACGGACGGCACCTCCGCGTTCAACACACGTACGGAACGGAGACGTCTCCCATGCCTTGATCCAGCAAGGAGGAGGGAGAGGTTGATGGAGATCCAACAGCACGACGGCGTGGTGGAAGTAGCGGGATTCCAACAGGGCTTCGCTAAGCGCTGCGGGAGGAGGTAGATGTGTCACAGGAGGGAGAGGGAGGCGCCAGGCCTTAGATTGGTTTGCTCCTCCTTTTTCCCCACTATATATAGGGCCAAGGGAGAGGGGGAGGCGCAGCCCTTGCCCCTTCCTCCAAGGAAGGGTGCGGCCAAGGGTGGGGAGGAGTCCATCCTCCCCAAGGCACCTCGGAGGTGCCTTCCCCTTGTAGGACTCTCCCCTTTTTTTCTCTCTTGGCGCATGGGCCTCTTGGGGCTGGTGCCCTTGGCCCATATAGGCCAAGGCACACCCCCTACAGCCCATGTGGCCCCCCGGGGCAGGTGGCCCCACCCGATGGACCCCCCGGGACCCTTCCGGTGGTCCCGATACAATACCGATGACCCCGAAACTTGTCCCGATGGCCGAAATAGCACTTCCTATATATAATTCTTTACCTCCGGACCATTCCGGAACTCCTCGTCACGTCCGGGATCTCATCCGGGACTCCGAACAACTTTCGGGTTACCGCATACTAATATCTCTATAACCCTAGCGTCACCGAACCTTAAGTGTGTAGACCCTACGGGTTCGGGAAGCATGCAGACATGACCGAGACGACTCTCCGGTCAATAACCAACAGCGGGATCTGGATACCCATGATGGCTCCCACATGTTCCACGATGATCTCATCGGATGAACCACGATGTCAAGGACTTAATCAATCCCGTATACAATTCCCTTTGTCTAGCGGTATGTTACTTGCCCGAGATTCGATCGTCGGTATCCAATACCTAGTTCAATCTCGTTACCGGCAAGTCTCTTTACTCGTTCCGTAACACATCATCCCGTGATCAACTCCTTGGTCACATTGCGCATATGATGATGTCCTACCGAGTGGGCCCAGAGATACCTCTCCGCTTACACGGAGTGACAAATCCCAGTCTCAATTCGTGCCAACCCAACAGACACTTTCGGAGATACCCGTAGTGTACCTTTATAGCCACCCAGTTACGTTGTGACGTTTGGCACACCCAAAGTACTCCTACGGTATCCGGGAGTTTCACAATCTCATGGTCTAAGGAAATGATACTTGACATTAGAAAAGCTATAGCATATGAACTACATGATCTAGTGCTATGCTTAGGATTGGGTCTTGTCCATCACATCATTCTCCTAATGATGTGATCCCGTTATCAACGACATCCAATGTCCATGGTTAGGAAACCGTAACCATCTATTGATCAACGAGCTAGTCAACTAGAGGCTTACTAGGGACATGGTGTTGTCTATGTATCCACACATGTATCTGAGTTTCCTATCAATACAATTATAGCATGGATAATAAACGATTATCATGAACAAGGAAATATAATAATAATCAATTTATTATTGCCTCTAGGGCATATTTCCAACAATTAATGTCGACGCAAGTTTTGTGGAGTCCATTGAAGCTGCAAGCGTGGGTGTGGTTGTTAGAAATCACCCTGGACAAGTGATCCTATCCTCCTGGGATTATATTGGTGCTTGCTATAGCGTCGAGGAAGTGAAACTTAGAGCGTCCTTGTCCGGCCTATATATTGGTATGACTCTAGACATGCCCGTCATTTTGGAAACTGACTGTTCCTTTGTGGCCTCCATTTTTGGTAAAGATTATGTGGACAGATCATCCATTGCTGATCTAAAGAAGGAAGCTGTAGATGTCTCAAAGTTGTTGGTGAATTTACAGATTTCTAAGATCAACAGGAGGGCCAATATGGTGGCTCATGAGATTGCAAAGTTTAGTTTTGATAATAGATCTGATGGTTTTCTGTTTCATTCCATTCTGCCCTGCGTGGCAAAGTTTGTTATGAATGATTGTACGAACATTTTAAGTTAATTAATACATGGAGGGGTTTTTCAAAAAAAAAAGATACTCTAATTTAAAGTACAATTTGTACCCTGTTTAGTAGACAATAAAGTTATAATTATAGTGTTTCCTTATTGAGTCTATTAATTCAAGTAGTTGGCATGCAATGTTTATTTAAATTGGTCATGGTTATTATTTGTAGTAGTAATCTACTGTTTAATTGATTTTTTTCATAGCTTGGTATGGACTGACTAGTTAAAATGGTTATGCAATGCAATTAATTATTAGATATTTAAGTACTTGTTATGGACTGTGTAATTAATGCGTAGTGTCTTTGTTTTGTAGCTTGTCTGATGATGTTTGGGAAGTTAGACTCCACTTTCATGATAGGGATAACTTGGAAAGGACTATGTGTGTTTCAGACATCACATTTTTGGATCTTTTAGCACTCATAGAGACAACGGGATATGGATCTAAAGACTGCATGTATTATGTGAGGGATGTTGGGTTGGGAATAACAGGTTTGGAGGAGGTATGTGATGATGACAAGGTTAATGACATGCTGGACCACACTGCCAACACAGATCAGAACATAGTAAACCTTATTTTTGCGGGGTAGAACATAGTAAAACCTGACAGTAGTTAGGGGTAGTGAGCCCGGACCTGCAGATTTAAACATAGGTTATGTTTGTGATCAACAAGTTCCTATAGGCAATATTGGTGAGAGCACTATATATGAGGTGAGTGATGCTGGTGTGGTTTACAAGTCACCATCCAAAATATCAAAAGGAGCTGCACTAGTTGAGGAGCCAGAGCCAATCTAGTTTTACTCCACACAACAAAACACACATCTGTTTAGTCATAATTTGGATATGGAGCAAGGTAATGCAGGAGATGTTGATATATATGGAGCAAGAGGAGTTGAAAAGAAGTACTTATGCGTCTTAAAAGGAGATATAAAATCGACTACGCGAATATTGTTTTTGACGTGACTTTACAAAGAGTCGCTTCATGTTGCAAAAGTGTACAGTATACTTACAAACGTGTAACAGTACACGTCGCCCAAACCATGCGTGCAGACTGCAGAGAGCAGACTAGAGAGCACGGAGATAGCTAGCTAGCAGTTCTCTTGTATGGTCGCGAGACGAGGCCTCCACGCATCTCGGCACGGGCTCGTCACGGCGCCGCCGTGGTTGAGACACCCCATCCTGGCTTTCCTCCCCGCAGCGGCCCGCTCCTCCAGCCTCGCCATGAACTCCGCCGCGTCCTTCCTTGTCATCACCACCTTCAACCGCACGGCGCCGTCCTTGCCCGCCACAACCTCCTGCATGCGGCGCCGCGGCCACGCCGGCCTCTTCTCGCCCCCCTCCTCGTCGCCGTGGTCCTGATCCTCCTCCCTGCGGACGACGACGTTCTTGGCCGCCGCCGACCGCTCCTTCCTTTTCACCCTCTTGGCACCGGCGACGGTGCCGCCGTGCACCACCCTGGCCTCCTTGCACATGCTTGGCAGCGTGTTGCCCATGTGTGCGTAGCCACACGCTCGAGCAAGTGCTGGCGAGAGTGAGGAGGAGGTGGTGGCGATGTTTGTGTGCGTCGACTTCTCGATTTCCGAGGGACACCTCTGTGTTATATACTTATATAGCGACTTAGCTTGGACCAGTCGATAATGCTATGCTGATGGTTCATCATCAGTAGTTAAATGGCTATATAGCTGATCATCTCATGTCTGAACTATCATGGATGGAGAACATTTTGTGGATGCGCGCCTATATAGCTTTGAACTGGTTGTCAACACGGCGATTGGCTTTGACAGTTGCGTTGGCACGAGTACATACTACCACTGATAACGACCAAGAAGTAGGAGAGATCCACATGTATATAACATTAACAAAGACGTTCATGTCATGATGTCATCACGTATAACTAAATAATTTGAAGGCTTGGCCCGAACCAGTCATCAGTGTATTATACACATATTTGTTTAGCCTTTGAATAGGTCGGCATGCAACACGGACACACGGTGATTGGTTCGACTGTTATGTATGTGTAAGAAGACGTTGACCAAGAAGTTAGGAGAGATCGAACTCAAGGTGCTGGCATATACTCCCTCAGCAATGCTACATATACAGGAGTTTTACGGGCTAGGCTGAGGTGGGGTGTGTTGATTGGTTGTTAAGATGAAGCGGGCCCCACCTGTCCGTTAATTCTTGTAAAAGTTTCCCGTACATCTAGCATTTTTTATACTCCCTCGGTTCCAAATTATTTTTTGTTGTAGATACATCCAATAACTCGGAACGAAAGGAGCAATTGCAGCAACTCGGGACGAAGGGAGTAAATGCGATGAGCATCTCAGTCGAACCCTAAAAGGCCCCTAGCTCGTAAAAAAATTGTCACTATTGAAACTTAAAGGCATCTAACCCATCCCAATACTCCTCTCGCATCCAACAAAATTTTAGATTTTAACAAAAAAAAACAGGCCCTTACTCCCAAAAAAATGGTTAAACCCACCATCCCCAAAACTAGTTTTGTTTCGGGGGGAGAAGACTTTACAACCAAATGGTCACCTCCTGCCGCCAACTAAATCACAGCCGGTCATATCTCCGACTCCAGCGAGCCGCATCGGCCCCATCAACTGCATCCACAACCATTGCCAGTGTTGTCGCCACCCATCTTTGCCTGATGAACCTCCTCCCACTATTGCTACATCCTGCCACCGAGCCGATACTCGTGGCCCTGCCGACACAACTCCGTGTTGCCGTGTCCGTCCACCGCCTCATCCTGCATCAAAATGTACCACCCTCGCGGCTCACGGTTGCATCCCGTGTTTGCATCGTGTCTGCTTCTGCCTCCTCCCTTGAGCATTGGTGATGCCGGGAGTCAGGTCATGGCACCTCTCAGCCTCCTCCACAACCTCCTCCCAGCCCCCGTTGTGTCCATGCTGAGCTCCCGCTGGCCACCACGTTCTCCGTCCTGTGACTTGGGCAATCTGTTCACCAAAATAGCCACTAGCTACATTTTTTTCCTTTTTTCGGTACTAATGTGGCAATATAGTTAAAATCATTTGTGTTTTTATACAAAATAGGTAAGAATTAGCAAAAAAAAAAGCAAGGATTTAGTTTTTTTGGGGTGCTATGGAATGAGGCTTAAGTTATGGGGATCAGTTAGAATGCACCTCTAAAATCTCGGGGTTTTTTTTTTGCGAGTTAGGTTTCGGGGTAAGCATTTGGGGACTTAAGCGTTGGAGATCGATTACAGAGGCCGTCGGTATCCGGAGTCCACTTATCGATCACGGATTCACGGTGGCGGCATGAGTTTCATGTGTGAGCGTGTGTTCATGTACGTCGTCATGATTTGAAACTGACTTAAAATGCCTGAGTTTTCCACCGACAGAACCACGGATGAATACTAGCCTTGAGTTAAGCTAGCAAAATATCTGAAGCTTATAACTCAAAAAAGGAAAAACTGAAGCGTAAGAGAATCTAAACATCGGAGGCTACACGACAACCCAAAAAATGTATGCCTACGTGCAAAACCTACAAGCCCGTGGTCAAACATCAGAGGCAGCAGATTGCTAGTCAGCCTATGGAACGCCGTAGTCCCTCCGTACGCGTACGTCTAGCATTCTCGCTACTAAATCTCCGGTATGGTCGCGAGACGAGGCCTCCATGCATCCCTGCATGGGCTCATCACGCCGCCATTGACGAGCTCTTCCATCCTGGCTTTCCTCTCCGCGGCCCGCTTCTCCAGCCTCGCCATGAACTCCGCCGCGTCCTTCCTCGTCATCACCACCTTCAACCGCACTCCGCCGTCCTCGCGCGCTGCCAGCTCCTGCACGCGGCACCCCGGCCGCGCCGCCACTTTCTCCTTGCCGCCGTCCTGATCCGCGCTGCCGCCGCCGACGTTGTTGGCCACCACCGGCTTCCTCCTCGTCGCCTTCACGGCGACGGTGGCATGCACGACCATGGCCTCCTTGCACGTGCATGGCAGCGGCAGGACGTTTCCCATGTATGCTTAAACAAGCTCGAGTGCTAGAGAGAGTGCATGGGGATGAGGTGTTGGGCTGGTGCCAACGCTTCTACGTGTGCTATATATATAGCGATCGAGGCGCCAAGGAGACCTGTTCAAAGGCGAGAGGGCACGCATTCCAACAGCGGTCAAGTGTCACCAGCACAGAAATCGCCAAACAGTTTCGTGGTCTGCGTGCGGTGAGGGTCGTCAGCCGCGAATAGTAGTGCCGGTCAACGTAACTGCGTGCGATCAAGAATGGACGGCACTGTCTTTCTTTACGGTACGTACTGTTCAGTTCAGAATATATGTATGTATGCCCGGCTCTGGTCAAGATGCTTTGTTAGTCAAGATGAGAACTGGACGCTGGAGCAGGAAGACATTAACTGACTTCGTCATCGTCGGGTGACACTGCACCTTCTTCTAGATCAGTGGTGCATGACTTTGATTCCAGTTACACTAGTCACAATGGAGAGTAATATATATATATCCCTAGACTATATTACTATCTTCATAGTGGATACTAACATAAATGTGGTAACATGGAAAGCTTCATTTATTATATTATAGACTCATATTGCATTGAGACATGTGATGTTACAGTAACTAGCTAAGTTACTCTGAAACTACCTCTCTCCTCATTAACTCATTGCCACATAAGCAAATTTGATGAGTTAGACTTGATGTTACTGCTGAAGTTACTTCCATTGTGGCTAGTCTTATACAGTGGATATGACATTTAGACAACATCCTCGGTGTGCCTTGCGGATAGGATGAAACCCTTCAAGGAAGGAAGATAGTAATAATAAGTACTGCCACCTTCGTTTCGAATTATAAGATACTCTAATTTTTTTCTAAATCGGATGTATATAGACGTGTTTTAATACGTTTGTTCACCCATTTCAGTTTGTATGTTGTACATACTGAAATAACCAAAACGTCTTGTAATTCGAAACAGAGGTGACACATAGCAAACATTACATGCTTGAGTTTATGCAAAAATCGGTTGTCCTCTTCTTCCCTGTAAATATCTCTCTATCCAGATTCACAAGGCATGTTCAACTTGTCTTAAGTTAAGGTTGTTTAAATTTGATAAAAAAATATATAGAATATCTGTTATGATGGGAGCTCCTTGGTATTCATTTCAAAACTAGTAGGAACAAATTTTGTGAACGACCGACAAATTAAACAACGTTTATGCAGCCTATACATAAGAAGACATTATACAATTTAGGAATATCAAAGTTGAAAGAATATACGAAGTTATGCATCCACAACATTTTAATAATTGAGAAAGAAGAACTTTTGATCATGTGCCTTGTGTTATGAAAATTAAAACAACCATCCCAAGTCCCCTATTTTCTGATTTTAAGAATTACTGGATGGAACTTCGTGGTTTTGAGTAAGTCATTTATTTGCCTTGTGTTATGAAAATTGAAACAACCACCCCAAGTTCAGCCCAATTCCTAAATGGATATTGCCAATAGGATCATGCCAAATTTAAACTAACATGCTACAAACCAAAAAGTTGGGCTGAAAGTCATGTTGGCCTTAGGAATGATCATCAGGACATCAATACCTTGATTCTCGTACTTGATGGCATTGAGTAATCTAGAACACTTGCTCCACACGACTTGTCCCTTGGAGAAGCAACATAAACTAACATGGGACTACTGCTTGGTTTCAAAAATCATATTAACAGTAAAGAGGAAAGGTCAAATGGGCAAATCTTCGGGATGAAAACACAAAGTTCTTTAACTTTGTGCAACAATTCAACATTGAAGGAACTTTAACCCTAGACTTAACAACTCAAATGGATAATCCATCTCTAAGCACATATCTAGAGATACTTGGTCAATCTGAAGTTTGTAACATGTTTTGTGACCTATGTAAGTTTCTTCATAATTATGAGGACTTTTCATTCCTGAAAGCTGTTGGGGAACGTAGCAGAATTTTAAAATTTTCTACGCATCACCAAGATCAATCTATGGAGTCATCTAGCAACGAGAGAGAGGAGTGTGCATCTACGTACCCTTGTAGATCGCTATGCGGAAGCGTTCAAGAGAACTGGGTTGAAGGAGTCGTACTCGTCGTGATCCAAATCACCGGAGATCCTAGTGCCGAACGGACGGCACCTCCGCGTTCAACACACGTACAGCCCGGTGACGTCTCCCATGCCTTGATCCAGCAAGGAGAGAGGGAGAGGTTGGGGAAGACTCCATCCAGTAGCAGTAGAACGGTGTGGTGGTGGTGGAGGAGCGTGGTACTCCAGCAGGGCTTCGCCAAGCACCGCAAGAGACGAGGAGGGAGAGGGGTAGGGCTGCGCCAAGAAGGAGATTGAATCCGTGTCTCTGGCAGCCCAAAACCTCAAGTATATATAGGGGGAGGGGAGGGGTGGCGGCCAGCCCTAGATCCCATCTAGGGGGGCGGCCAAGGGGGGAGAGAGGGGGCGCACCACTAGGTGGGCCTTAGGCCCATCTGAGCCTAGGGTTTGCCCCCTTCCACTCTCCCTTGCGCCTTGGGCCTTGGCGGGGGGGCGCACCAGCCCACCTGGGGCTGGTCCCCTCCCACACTTGGCCCATGTAGCCCTCCGGGGCTTGTGGCCCCACTTGGTGGACCCCCGGGACCCTCCCGGTGGTCCCGGTACGTTACTGATAAAACCCGAAACTTTTTCGGTGACCAAAATAGGACTTCCCATATATAAATCTTTACCTCCGGACCATTCCGAAACTCCTCATGACGTCCGGATCTCATCCGGGACTCCGAACAACATTCGTTAACCACATACAAACTTCCTTTATAACCCTAGCGTCATCGAACCTTAAGTGTGTAGACCCTACGGGTTCGGGAACCATGCAGACATGACCGAGACGTTCTCCGGTCAATAACCAACAGCGGGATCTGGATACCCATGTTGGTTCCCACATGTTCCACGATGATCTCATCGGATGAACCACGATGTCGAGGATTCGATCAATCCCGTATACAATTCCCTTTGTCTAGCGGTACGATACTTGCCCGAGATTCGATCGTCTGTATCCCGATACCTTGTTCAATCTCGTTACTGGCAAGTCTCTTTACTCGTTCTGTAACACATCATCCCGTGATCAACTCCTTGGTCACATTGTGCACATTATGATGATGTCCTACCGAGTGGGCCCAGAGATACCTCTCCATCACACGGAGTGACAAATCCCAGTCTCGATTCGTGCCAACCCAACAGACACTTTCGGAGATACCCGTAGTGCACCTTTATAGCCACCCAGTTATGTTGTGACGTTTGGCACACCCAAAGTATTCCTACGGTATCCGGGAGTTGCACAATCTCATGGTCTAAGGAAATGATACTTGACATTAGAAAAGCTTTAGCATACGAACTACACGATCTAGTGCTATGCTTAGGATTGGGTCTTGTCCATCACATCATTCTCCTAATGATGTGATCCCGTCATCAACGACATCCAATGTCCATGGTCAGGAAACCGTAACCATCTGTTGATCAACGAGCTAGTCAACTAGAGGCTTACTAGGGACATGGTGTTGTCTATGTATCCACACATGTAACTGAGTTTCCTATCAATACAATTCTAGCATGGATAATAAACGATTATCATGAACAAGGAAATATAATAATAATCAATTTATTATTGCCTCTAGGGCATATTTCCAACAAAAGCACCCTGCACTCATTAAGAAATTGATACAATCATTTTTTGCGACAAAAATTGATAGAATCATTGCCAAGCTACCTTCAAACAAATCTCTTGGCCTAGATTGATTTAACCATAGTTGTAGTAAGAAGTGTTGGTATATTATCAGAGAATATTTTTATATGCTTTGCAACCAGTTTCATACAGGGCAACTTAATATTCATATCATTAATGGATCTTACATCACTCTAATTCTAAAGAAAGATGGTGTCGTGTAAGTGAATATTTTCAGACTAGTCTCTCTTTTGAATTTTTCAACTGATTCAATCCTGTAGCCAACAAGCTTCAATCCATCATTTTGAAGCTAGTTCACACAAATTAGTATGACTTTATTAAGTCCAGAACTATACGAGATTGTTTACATTGGGCTTTTGAATATTTACGTTACTATCACAATAAAAAGAAGGAAGTGGCCATTCTGAAGGTAGATTTCGAGAAAGGTTTTGAAAAATTAAACATCAGAGAATTCTTAATAATACTAAGTATAAAGGATTTGGGGCTAAGTGGTGCCATTGGATTCAATTTATTCTTTATTGACACACGTCATATGTGTTGTTAAATTAGACACCATGCAAGTTTTTAAACCGCATAATACTTGTTAGGTAAGAGGATAATTTTCCCTTTGTTCTTTGTGCTGGCTGCAAAGACCTTCTACAAAGAGTGGTTAATAAGGCCATGACATATCATCTCTTAGAGTGACATATTTCTCTTGTTTCTTGTCATGATTTTTATGTGGTGTAATATGTTGATGGAACTCTTGTTACCATGTCTGCTGATATTGCTCCTGCATTTGCATAGGATTTTGCAAGAATTTACAACCTCCACAAGGTTAAAGATTAGTTCTCAAAAATCATAATCAGTTACCATTAATATGGAAGCTCGTGATACTGCTAGCCCGACTAGTGCTCTAAATTATCGAATGGGGGACTTTGTCATTTGCTTATATATGTTTGCCTCTTGGCTCACAAAGTCAATAATTCAAGATTCCTTTCCCATGTTCCAAAGAGTAAAAAGGAGATTTGCTTGATGTTCCAACTTTATCACCTATAATGGAAGGATGCAATTAGTGAACTCGGTTATATATATTCTTTGCCTACGTCCTTCATGAGTACATTTCCAATTCCCAGATGAGCAATAAAGTAGATGGATGAATACAAAAGATATTTGTTATGGCTAGGTCATAATTTGACTAAAAAGACCCATCCTAGATGCTTGGGAATTAGTTTTAAGCCCAAAAGTGAAGGAGGCCTATGGGTGCTAGACTTGGAGAAACATATCATTGCCCTAATCTTGATAATATTAAAGAAATTCTACAACCATTCAAATATTCCCTAGGTTCATCTTGTTGGTAGCTTTAGTATACTGCATGCCGCCAATATCAGGGTCACACAAAGGCTTCTTTATGGTCGAGAGGTTCCATCTTTCTTCTCATGACTTTCAAGGGGATGATATTTCTATAACTCGTGATGACAATTCAATTTTGTTCTGGCAAGACAAGGTGATTGCACCTGATCTATATATGAATATGTCACACATGTACTCATTTGCTTTGGATACAGCAATTTTATAGACCATTTTCTAGATAATAAGTTAAGAGATACTTTTTATTTCCATTTTTAGCCTTCCTTTACTCCATTGTTGTCTCTTTGGCAACAAATACAAGGCATGAATCCATATGCACAACTTCTTTCTTGGAAATATAACTGGGGCACTTCCTTTCCCACTTCTAGGATTTATGAACTTTTTAAAGTCATCATATCACTCTAATTGTCTTCAAATAGTTATGCAAATCTTGTGTTCATCGCAAACATCAAGTTTTATTTTTGTTTGTGCTCATTGAGAAACTGAATACAAGGGCGTTTCTCCAAAGGAAAACTTTTTACTCTCCCTCCTGTGAATGTGCCATGTGCAATCATCATTTGGTTGAAACTAGAGATCATATCTTGTTCGAATGCCACTTTGCTCGATGTGATGGAAGTATATGTGCCTGAATATCAAGCTCTCTAAATATCTTTTGGGCAATCTGTTTAGACTTCAGAATGAAGAATGTTCTCAATATCACTTTCTTTATGGATTAAATCATCTTGGTGATCTGGAGCATTTGGATTTTTCTGAAATGAATTATTTTGAAAGCATATGCTTATAGATGAGCTTATGCTTCTTCTTCATAGGGTCATATGTTGGTCTTGCTGACTGGGTCACCAACTTCCAGTAATAGCTCACTCTTTCTTTTTCTTGCCTTGTTGTAACTTACTTTAATTTTTTTATTAACTTAATTTAATTGCAATAGGTAATTCACCTACTGTCTTCAGTAAAAAAGGAACATTTTGATCATTGATTATCAGACATGTACAACCATATCCGCCTTGCAAGCTTTTGAGATACAAGTAAGATAGCAAAAGTAGTCGATCTGCAACCTGTTGGTGTACAAACTCTCTGATAAGGGTTGCACAGGCTTTAATGGCGGCGACCGGGGGGTGGTGGCTAGAAACGGTGTTTTTAGTTAGATGGAATATTTGCTTCACGTGATGCCTTGCATATTTTTCATGAAGACCATCGTTGGGTGGGTCTTTGGCCGAACATGCCCTCAATGTCCATTGCAGATCAAGAGTGACTCAAACATTATGTTGAGCATCACATCTCACCTTCAAGTTCTACTATGATTGTCTTTTTGTGTATCCGATGCTTTATGATTGATAAAATTGGCATGTCCAATGTTTCACCATTATTCTCTCGAAAAGGAAAAATCACCATGGTGAGATCCACCCAGTGCACTTCGCTCTATATACTCTATGTCTCCCTTCGAGTTTATTATGGCGAACCAGGGGAAATTTGTCTGCACAAGAGAATAGGCGTAATCACCGTTTCATGCATCCGTGATGACAAATCTTCATTCGGTAGGGCTCATTTGGTGAGAAGGTGCATGTTTAGAGCAAACAAACCAGATTTTTAGCACCAATGCCTAGATTATACTCCCTCTGTTTCTTTTTAGTCTGCATATAAGATTTGGTCAAAGTCAAACTTTGTAGGAAAAAATATCAATGTCTACAATACTAAAACTATATGATATGAAAATTAATTTCATGATGCATCTAACAATATTGATTTCATATTGTGAATCTTGATATTTTTTCTATAAACTCAGTCAAAGTTAACAAAGTTTGGTTTTGACCAAATCTTATATGCAGACTAAAAAGAAACGGAGGGAGTATTAAATATTGAAAATAAGTGCAAATGGAACATGTGGAGAACATTTGTTCCCACTTTTATAGAAAATACCATAGGAAAGCTTAGAATTACGTATAAATCCACAAGAATATCATTTTGGACTTATTTCCCAACGCTCGCTTGGTCACCATCACATCACGGATGTTGAAAACGAATGCGGGAAGTGCAACAACTGAGTCGCCTACACAAACCTTTAGAAGACATATCTCATATATGTTGCCGCAGTAGCCATTGACCACATCCAAACAATGGGATATGGAGAAGTCCATGAATTGGTAAGGGACTTCCCTCTATCCATGTTAACGGTCATCCCAGCATGACCATCGCTAGAGGGAATTAGCGATCTGGAGCACGTATGCCCCTGGGTAAGAATAATCTGCACACAAAACTAAGTTGCCACCACCAACAAGACCAAACGTACACCACATAAAGCTGATACACATGCCCAACGACGGTAGACCCATTGACTCTTCAATGTTGTTGAGACGGAAACGAAATCAAGGCACGTCTGTTTGACACGCCACCGTTGCCACCATCCAAACCATTCCACGACAACACCAAACCCTAACCTAACTCTAACTACATGCGAAACACATAAAACTGAAGTTTCCTTGCTTCCCAGTGTTGGAGTGGCAGACTGGAGTGGGAACCACCGGTTCGAGGAGGCGGAGAAATGAACATCCCCTTATCATCCATAGAGAGAAGATATTTTTTATATAAGAAAGGAGAAGATGAGAAAGCCAACTTTGAAATTAGAATCCTTTTCTGTATGTACTTTGAAACTAGAACTTGAGAACAAAAAATGTTACAAACTAGACGTATCTTTGAGTTTCCACCCAACCCAAGAGCCATCCACTAGTGTGGTCTGGGAAGGCTCATGCCATTATTGGTAGTTTTAGTCAGATAGGAGCTTTGATTATTGTGATGCCTAGAAAGCATTGTTTTCACGAAGACCATCGTTTGGTAGGTCTTTTGGTCGAACATGCCTCTCGATGTCCATCGCTCCTATTACGTATGCATTTCTCGTCCATGGATAACAGTAACTAGAAAAAGTCATGTTGTGTCCCATCTCACCTTCTACTTGTACCGTGATCGCCTTTTTGTGTGTTCACCATTATTCTCTCAAAAGGAAAATTCACCATGATGAGATCCACCCAGTGCACTTCGGTTTATATAGTCTATTTTGCTTGGAGTTGTTTTACGACGAAACATGCATTCGTGTTAACACATCTTCATTCGACTGAGATCTACTTAGTGAGCATGTCCATGAGCAGAGCAAACAAACCAGAGTTCTTGGCACTAGTACCTAGATTATATTAGATAATGAAATAAGTGCAAATGGAACATGAAGAGGACATATGTTCCTACTTTTATAGAAAATACCCTTAGAAAGCTTAGAGTTATACCTAAATCCCCAAGAATATCATTCTGGACAAATTCCATAATGTTCGCTTCGTTACCATCACATCGCCGATGAAGAGAAAGAATGTGGGAAGTGTAACAATTGAGTTGCCTACAACATACCTTTAGAAGATATATCCCATAGGTGTTGCTGAAGTAGCCATCCACCACATGCAAACACATGGGATATGGAGAAGAAGGCTAATCGGTAAGGGACTACCCTATATCTGTGTTAATGGTCATGCTACCGTCGCCAAAGTTAGCGAGAACTGGCAACCCGGACCACGTATGCCCCTGGATGAAAACAATTTGTAGACAAAACGAAGCCGGCACCGTTAACAAGATCAAAGTTGATGACCAAACCTACACCAGCTAAAGGCTAAAGCTGAAACACATGCCCAAGGACGACAAACTCATCGAGTCTACAATGTTGTTGAGATGCAATGAAAATCAAGGCACGACTGTTTGATGCGCCACCATCCAAATGATTCCACCATGACGCCAAACCCTAACCTAATTCTAATTGCACGTAGAATATATAAAACCACAATTTCCTTTCTTTCTTGATGTCGGAGCACCAGATGGGAACCACCAGCGGGAGGCGGAGGTATGAACCCCCCCCCCCCCCCCCCCCCCCCCCCCCCCCCCCCCCCCCCATGTAGCGGGAGGAGATGTTTTTGGCCAAGAAAGGAGAAATTCGGAAAGGCAACTTTGAAATTAGAACCTAGTACTATTTTTAGGATGTAAATTGATATTAGAATTTGAGAAGAAGAAAAAAAAAGGTTACAAACTAGACGTTTCTAACAGTTTCCATCCAACACGAGAGCAGCCGCAGGTGTGGCCCGTGCAGGCTCGACGGCCACACCTTCCGCGCGGCGACGGTGTAGCGATAAAACCGGCGCCTTTTTTCCGAACAAACAGACGCGGCCACGTCCCCACCAAGAGCAGCGAGAGCATGGCGGCCACGAGCTCCGCGGCGCTCTTCTCCGTCCTCCCCCTCCCCACAGCCTCCCCGGCCTACGCCAGGGCAGGCAGCAGCCATTACAGGCCCACGCGCTCCACCGCGGCCTTGTCCCCCATCAGATGCTCTGCCGCCTCGCCCGACCTTTCGCCCGGCGCACCGGCGCCGGCGCCGCCCAAGCCCCAAATCGAGCTCGAGTTCCTCGGGGTAAGGACTCAACCTCGATGGTCTCCGCTGGCTCCGGACTCCGGGCGGCGAGGTTTAATTGATTTTCTGTGATGTGCGTGCAGCCGAAGCCGGGCGCCGACGGGTCGTACCCGGTGGACAGGGCGGCGGCGGTCAGCGGAGACAAGCTCCTCCGGGACGTCATGGTCGAGAACAAGATCGAGCTCTACGCGGCATACGTGAGCCACCCTCCCTCACTAACCTCCTCACCTACTCTGGCTTAATTCCCCTTCTGATTTCTCCTCTGCCGCTGTGGAGTGTGGACTAATGGTTCCTGGTGCGTGCGCTGCAGGGGAAGCTGATGAACTGCGGCGGCGGCGGCAGCTGCGGCACCTGCATCGTCGAGGTACAGCACTCCCTCTCCTTCCCGACTAGTAACTCACTGCATCATGTGCAACACCGCAACTGAAAATGGCACCGCACGCTATCTCGCTGTGCACAATGGCTGCTCTGAACTGTAACTGTGACTGATTCCTCCAGAGTGTGAACCTTTGTGCGCAGATTATCGACGGGAAGGAGCTCCTGAGCCCAAGGACAGACGCCGAGAATCGTTACCTGAAGAAGGTTTCATTCTGATTCTCCTCCGATTCTGAAAGTTTCTGCTGCTGTCTCCACTGTGGTTCACATTACAGAGGAGCTGCGACTTAACTGTGCACTCTGCACCTCGTTGCCTTTGCCAGAAACCGGAGTCATGGAGGCTTACCTGCCAGACGATCGTCGGGAACAAGGAGAACTCCGGCAAGGCATGATTTCATTAGCCTCATGCACTGTCTCCGGCTTTGTTGTCACGAGCGCCATTTCTTTCTGAAAAAAACAAGCCGTGTTTCTTCTTGCAGGTCGTCGTCCAACGGCTGCCCCAGTGGAAGAAATGACTGAGCAATCTTGCCTGCACATTGGATGTACTGAGAGCAAGTGATGTGATCCAATGCCATGTACCTCCTGCTACGAAGATGTCTATCCTGGCAACAAGTTACTGACAATTTGAATGTGCGCTTCTTCACTCGGAAGATGAACAGAACAAGAACGCATCCGGAAAAAAGAAACGCATCTGCTACTGCTGCTGGCATCAGTTACAAACCTGTTCTGGGCATATCCCTAGTACCCTGTATCTGTATGATAGGGCCTAGTAGCACAAATTGTGTGTACCTCAAACCATATCTTGGGTTTCTTCCTGGAATCAATGCCAAATTGCAAATTGTGTTGAACCAGTAACAGTTTCCACGTTAGTAGTCTGCGTTTTGCAACGGATGCTCTTTGAACAAAACTAATGTTAATGATCTCAACAACAGAATCCGTCGTAGTCTAGGTGGTTAGGATACTCGGCTCTCACCCGAGAGACCCGGGTTCAAGTCCCGGCGACGGAAAACTTTTTGCCATCATTCAGTCTTTTTTGTGCAGGTATCCCGGAATTTTTTGCTCATACAGTGTTTTCTTTTCAGGCATCCTTGAATTTTTGCCATCATACAGCCTTTTTCTTTGCTGGTATCCTTTATTTATAATACTGAAGCCTAACTTTATTTTCCCATACGACCCGCACTGTCTACAGACAATGAGCATCATCCAGTGCAAAAAAAGAAAAAACATGCCATGATAGAAACTACAAGTGCCGCCTAATGCTTGCACACTGAAGTTACAAGGCTCTGAATATTACAAGCAGGGGGAGCGAAAGCAACAGCTATGCCACGGTACAACTCGAAAAACCACAGCACCAGTGTAAGATCATCCCCCAAAAGCAGCATCTATGCCACGGCATCAGGCCTAAATCATATACTCCCTCCGTTCCAAATTACTCGTCACAGAAATTGATGTATCTAGAACTAAAATACATCTAGATACATCCATTTATCCGACGAGTAATTCAGAACGGAGGGAGTACTATACAGCAACAACCACTAGAAACTTCAGAACCTTGCACCACTATCTTCATTCGCCTGAGCACGAATATCTTCGATTGTCCTTAGTATGCCATCGGAAGGACGAGTAGTAGCACCATGAACATTCACAGCCACCTCCTGAAGAGCAATTCTTCCAGTCATCAATGCATCCATGTCATCTCTAGAATGGAGCCCTGCCCAGTATTTGACAAATGCACAAGCATAGAAGATCAGTTCAACCGGCAACCGAATGAGTTTCCTTCAAGGCATGACCTGTTTGCAAAGCTTCCAAATCGCCCAATATGTTGCAACGAGACCGGTGATTTGAAAACTTCTACGTGCCGGGATGAATTGGGAGATCCACCAGAAATATTGCGAGAAGCATTCGGGTCTTGTCCTGGCTCCAATGGCCAGACCCACTATGGTCCACACAATCGAAACCATCAGGTCCAGGCGCTTTCTCTGCAGCAATGTCTTTATTGGCAGCATGGAGTTCTTGTATGTCAAAAGGCTAATCGAGGTGGCTCAAATTAGTAGCATGAGTTCAGAGCCATGCTAGGGGTTGTGAGGTTCATTATTCAGAGCCATGCTAGCCATCTTTTTTATGAAAGCACACATGGCATTTTGCAGGCCTGCATCCAACCACTTCTTAAACTGAGTTGCCATCTCCTTCTTGCAATATCTTCCACTGACCTGCCCACGTCATTGCAAATAGCATGCAAACCAGGGAACTGATCTTTCAAGGGTGTAGTACCACACCAGGAGTCAGACAAATCAATAATCACCCCATTACCCACAGTCACCAGCCGCCCCTGAAGAGGGATGGGCCTCAAATGAAAAAGATCGTACCAGCAAGCAGAATCATGCACCTTGTGTTAAATCTCGAAGATACAAACCATTAGATATTTAGCCCTAATAAAATGCTGCCAAGGGCCGTCCTCAGCTTCCAGCCTCCACTACCGCTTGCACATTAAGCTGATATTCAATTTGGGAAGATTTTTTGACACCCCAGCCCCTTTCTCCTTAGGTCTACAGATCAGGGGCCACTTCACCAAATAATATCTCCTTCTGTAGCACCTCCTTGCCACACAAAGCACCTTCTGATCTTGCCAAATTTTCTGACGGTCGTTTTGCAGATAATATATACGGACATGTGATAAAATAGGAGAATTGGTCAAACAAACTTCTAATCAGATACCTTCAATCTACTAGAACTAACACACCCCCAAGTAATTTAGAGGCAAGTAGCCCATTTGACAACTAAACAAAGTGGCATATTGGTCCAACTTATCAGCATCCTCCAACACCATCAACACCTCAATTTTCTGAAAATTATTTTTTGAGACATTTCCATTTCTCCCCCTAATTTCTGCCCAGCCTCATCTTTACCCCTAAAAAAAACTGTGCTCAACTTTTCCCTCTCCCGTCTGGTGCCCTTACGGAAATACCCCTTCGTGCCGTTTCTGTCCGGTCAAAAGGGTTTGACCGTCAGATGGACGTTTTGTGGACAACTATGTCAACAAAACGTCCATCTGACGGTGAAAGATGCGCTATTTTTTCCTTGGGTTGTTCCATGGCTTCTTGGGGAGAATTTTTGACTTGCCCCTGTTTGGGGTCAGTCGGTTTTTCTATTGGGCTTGAAGCCCGTTACACATTTTGTATTTTTATGAATGTTTTTGGCTTTTGTTTATTCCATTTCTTGTTTAGTTTTTTCGGTATTTTTGGGATGTTTTACTGAGTGTAAATCATATACAAGCACTATATAATATGTGTGCAAATTATACGATAGTGGGAAAGTTGCACTATTATATGCTTATTCTTTGCATATTACAAAAGGTGCAATTTCAGTGCAAAGTCTTGTGCAAGTTTTATTAGTATATTTTTTCAGTTTCATTCTTCTAGAAGGGTAATAACAATGCCACTAGTTCATTCTTTCTTAGAAAAATCATTGTTTTGATTTTCTTCTAGTTTTTATTTCTTTTTTACGTGTACGTAATACTGATGCCACTCATTCATTCATTTAAGAAAAAATATTTTTTGTGAAATTCTACTATTATATGCTTATTCTGGCATATTTTAAAATTCGCAATTTCTATGTGAATTGTGTGCAAATTACGTCACTATTTGTTTTTTCATTTTCTTTCTTCTTATAGAGTAATACCAAGGCTACATATTCGTTCTTGCTTAGGAAAATTTATTATATTGTCTTTTTACATTTCATTTAATTTCCTTTCTTTTCTTAGGGTAATACCAATGCCACTAATTCATTCCTTCTTAGCAATTTTTTTTAGAAAAGAAATCACTGCTTATTCTTTCATATTATAAAAGTTGCAATTTCTATGTAAATTGTGTGGTTACTTGTTTTAATATATTTTATATTCCTTCTTCTTAAAGAATAATATCAATGTCACTACTTCAGTATTTTTCAGCAAACTTTATTATTTTTATTTTGTTCCAATTTTATTTAATTTTATTTCTTCTTTCAGGGTAATAACAATGGCACTAATTCATTCCTTCTTAATAAATTTATTTTTTTATGAAACTTGCACTGATATATGTATATTTCTGCATATTACAAAAGCACATTTATTTTCAAATTGTGTGCAAATTTTGTCATCACTTGTTTTATTTTTTATTTTTTGTTTTTTCTCAAATGGTAATACCAATTACACCAATTCATTCTTCCTTACAAAATTTAATTATTTTATTTTGGTTTATTTTTATTTCATTTTTTCTTCTTTAAGGGTAATACCGATGCCACTAATTCATTCTTCTGTGAATACTTCTTTTTGCAAAAAAAGAGATCACATTCTTGCATGGTAAAAAATGCAATTCTTGTGTAAATTGTGTAAAAATTTTGTTGTTATTTATTTCAATGTTATTTATTCTCAAATTCATGTTTCCTTAAAAAAACATGTCACTAATCCATGTTCCTTAAAAAACATTATTTTTTGATTTTGATTTTTATATTTCATTATCTTCCTTATTTAAGGGTAATATGAATGCCACTAATTCATTCCTTCTTAGAAAACTTATTTTTTAGATTTCACTATTATATGCTTATTCTTGCATATTGTAAAAGTATATATATGTAAATTATGTGCAAATTTTATCATTATTTTGTTTTTTTTCATTTCCTTTCTTCTTATAGGATAATACCAATGCCATGAATTCATTTTTCCGTAAAAAAACTTATTTTGGGATTTATTTCTTTATTTTGTTCATTTATTCTTTAAAGTGGCACCACCACAATTATTAGATTAGGATAACTATGCAAACAATGCAGCGCATATCCATCTAATGTCAAAAGCCAACATAAACTATATATGCAAAAACACATACGGTATGTATAAACCTCCGACAATTGTGAATAATATAAAACATCGTGTCGTATTTCATCCATGGAAGCTCAGCCATGAATTGACATGCACATGGGACCGATCCATGCATGACATACCTATCAACTGCGTTCTGCGTACATGAGATGTAATGTAACAAGGTCAGTCCTTTCATCCTCCAAGTCAATCAATGGTGCATCAAGAAAGATCAACCAGCATGTATGTATTCAACTATGCAAAGCATCTAGGTGTTCTGCTGGGAGTGGGAGGTGGCACGCTGCCATGCAGGCGGCCTTGGGCATTGGCCCATGTTTGTTGTTCATCAGACAGCGCAAATCTTTGAAATCACTAATTAAGAAGTACTCGTTGCAAAG